>NC_092806.1:160340327-160612275 GCF_040954645.1 Diabrotica undecimpunctata | reverse complement strand
TGCCTTTACTTACAAAGCAATCTCCCTTTGGTGTTATATTCTTCAGCTAATATTTTGCCAGTAAATCGATTCTACCAACAAAGGCCGTTTCCTTCAGCTATTTTAGTTTATGATCTGTCTTAGATTCAGCTATTATCAAAAAATTCTTGTACTATCACCTCTTTACTTGGCCCAAAACATATAAGCACATATTTGTTAAAATTTAGGAATGTTTGAAGATTTTAAATGTGGACAGACATTTGGTCTTGTTAAAGCTGTGTTCAAGTAATGAAAATGTTTTAATTTTGAAGAAATTTAATAAAGTGCACATCAGAGGGCACTAGTTTTTGTTTTCTGTAAATCTAGTTTTCTTTGCAAAATAATACTTTTAAAGAAGTGATTTTAAATATGAATTATAAAACAAATTATCAATAGAATGGTGAAAAACTGCATGTAGATATTTTTTCCTGTCCTGAAATATCTTAGGAAACATGTAATGGGGGAACTTTTCTTCTAACTTGAATTAGACTGATTATCCTAAACAGAAATCACCAAATCACTCACCTGACTGACTTTTATTACAATTCCTATCCATATTTGACAAATGATTTATGTCTTACTACCAGTGAAACATTTGTTTCAGTCTTATTATGGGGGTGGAAGTTTTTAGACTTCCCAATTGACCTTGAGGGCACAAATCATCAATTGTGAAAGATTTTCATGATTATTGGCTTCAAAAAAGTCAGAAATCATCAGTTATTGAAATATTGGAAAGAGTGGCCTCTTACAATGCCCATAAAAATGTGTGGCAGCCTTCAAGGATCTTCTGTGGTGATGGGACTGTTGAATACTTGGGATATTGAGGGAGAAGAATTGTGAAACTTTATTATTTTATGATCTAACTATAGAAAAATAGCATTTTCTGTAACTAATACTAAAAAGGATAGGAAAACATAAAGGATACAAAAGGACTAGGTAAAACAAAACTGAAAAATCTTAGCCGATGCACTAGAATCACAGCTAAGAGCCTCTTCATCACTGTTTCAACATAACTATTGCCAATTTGCCCTGTCTTTCATTCCTGTCAAAACCTACAAGAAAATATACACAACAATCTTTATCTATATCAATTTATTAGATGATGACTAGTACAATAATTACATATATAAAATGAAATACATTTATATTTATAACAGAAAAAGTAATGCAGATACCTATAGTATGTGCAGTGATCCAAAATGTGGGATCTACAGCAAATTCGTGAATGTAGCAAAATATGCAATCGCTTTATTGATTTAGTGAGTAAAAAATATCAATTGACAATGATTAAATTCGAGGGGAATGTCAACATAATCTATAGAGATTCAATAACAGTAAAAATAATTTATATATAATACAATAGAGGTCAAATTTATAAATAATATGTATTTTTAGGAAATAATACTTTATTTTAAAACAAATAAAGACGGTGCTGCGAACATAAACGATTAATAACTGAAAAGCTTCGTTCGCGCAGTGACCGATGACGTATGACAAGTGGCGCAGGTGCTAATTAGTGACGTTTACAACGTCGAAACTCATATAAAACCAAAAACAACATTGATTTGTCTCGAAACGCAAGCAGATAAACATAAAATACATTTATTATTAATAAAATTGGACGGTAAATACAATTCAGTGACTGCTGTCCATCTCTGGGTCACTTTCCGCATCCGAACTTGAACTCACAGCCAAGTCGCCTGTCATCGCAACGCGTGCGTACTCGTCCTTGTCGATTGACTTACAGAAGTGGATAGCGTACTTTAATTTTTGATGCAAAATAGGCTAAAACAGAACAACAGAAACATAGTTAGACATTAGAATTTGTCATATAGTACTGAATTAAACGTTACCTTGCATGAATATCTAGGCATTTTAAGCAAAAAGAAGCATGTGTAACTTTCGGGTAGGAAGTTGTCGGGAGGCGTATACTTGTCGAGGATTTGTATCACGAAATCTCTGCCTCTGAAATCTGCGATTGTTCTAGGAAGACGCGTTCTACCCCAAACGAAGCGTAAAAATAGAGATCGTTCCTGGTTCGTGAATTCTTCCATCACTTCCCAGAACCACTGGATCAGCGGAGCGCTGCTGTCGATTCCTAAAATAAAAAAAAAATTATATTTTTTAAACAAACCAACAAAAAATGCATCAGGCAGGACAGAATCGAGCCAGTGACCTTCGATTACAAGATTAATGAGAATGACATTAATGTCATTTCATATAGTCTGTCGGCTGGTTCTATGCACATGTAAGCCATTACACCGAGGAACAGAAAATGTGTTATTTTATAAAAACTCTAGCTTTTTATTATTTCGAAAAACTGCTTATTTTTTTAAGAGAAAGGTAAAAAGCATTTATGTCTTTGAAAGATGACATTTTCGCAAAGCAGTCAAATAGATTTTTTTCCTGTAATTAGTAAGAGATGCGTGGTGGGAAAGAATCTTCTTAAATGGAATAGTACAAAGAAAAAGTTAACAAATAGAAACGTTTTTATTATAACAATAATACCTGGTTACATATGAACTACTTGTTGGCATACTTGTCATGCACAGGTATTGCCAACCCTTAACACTAAACCGATCCAATATAGAGTTAGAGATCTAGTAATACAAAAAAACAATAAAATTGTATCGTAAATGTCAAACATCTCAGAATAATGAACTATAACAAATTTTAATACAGCTATCAAGGGTAGACTAGTATTGACAAGTAAAAAAATCACTTATAAGATACCTTTTTGTTGTTTTTTCAGTTGTTTTTTGTATAAACTAATTTTGGAGTCAAAAATATGTATTTGAATTGGCAGTTTATTAGCACTCCGCACCAATCGTGTAGTTGGTAGATTGATACCATAATTAGTGTGGTGAAATGACACTGAAAAGATTTCCGATTGTCTGTTGTTTCTACTGTGTAAGGCTAATGAGTGATAACAATTGAGGATAATCTATAATAGCATCAATGACTTTGTGCAGGAAACATTAACAATGTCCTCCTTGACTCAAGTGTTGGTAAATCAATACTGTCTCTTACCCACTGATAGTCATATTCCTCTCTCTGGTATCCACTCTAAAAAGCTGCTATCCTCAAAAATTTATTTTGGACCCTTTCGATCTGTTCAATAAACAGTTGCATGATGGGTTGCATACAACTTGCATACAAGATGAGTTGCATACAACTGATCAGTACTCTAGAATGGACCTAACCACAATAGAGTCTTCTACATGTGAACAAAGATGCACATCTACAGAGGTGCGTTGGATAAATCACAGTACTTTCATCGACCTGTTCGTTACTTGATTGATGTGGCTTCAGAATGACAGGTTGGTGTCTAACCAGATTCCCAAGTCTGATACTTCATTTTTAGAGGCCAATGGCAAGTTATTTATACAGTAAACAAATAATGTAATTGGTTTCTTGGCCTTCAAAATGTCATTTTATGAAATTTGTTATCTTAAGCGACATTTTGTTTAAACTTCACCAATCATAAAACGATTTAAGATCTTCCTGTAATAGAACAGCATCAATTCAGGATTGAATTTTTCTAAACAGTTTTACATCGTCAACAAACATAAACAATTTTTGATTTTTTGTACTAAATCGACCAGAGACAAGCAAAAGAGACCAGAGACATGAGGTATCATTCCCCAAGTTAACTGTCTGCACTAATAAATTCCGAAATCCATTGAAAAAGGGAATCCACATTACCCAAAGATTTTAGTTTTTGTAAGAAGACCCCATGATTGCGCCAATCAAATGCTTTGGAAAAGTCAATATAGTCAACCTAACCCTACTAATAAATTCCGAAATTCATAGATTGGCATCTGTTCGACCTCCCTTTCATAAAGCCAAATTGTTCAGATTAAAAATGGAGTTTTAGAGACATTTGTATTTTTACTAACCAAACAATCAAGCAACTTGGGCAGCTTTGACTGATTACAGACAGTTCGATAGTTTGATATATAGTTCCTTGCACCTGATTTAAAAATCGGCTTTAAAAAGCTTTTCTTTCAGAGACTGGGAAAGCTACCAGTACAAGCGATCTGTTAAAAATAAACAAAATTGGTTTTGTAAGTACACATAAGCATTTTTTCAGAAAACAAGCCGGGATTTGGAGAGCCAAATTGATTTTTAAGTGTTGTGGAATTCAGTTCATTCAGTTTGATTGAACTTCTGAGGAGCTTACAATATTTTACCAAATGATGTTTTCACTTGTTGAATCTCAGTCATTGTTGTCATTATTATCAGATGAGTCAAAATATTGAAATACTGTAACCGGAATTTGTTCAGAGTGAGAAATCGATGGAACTGTGCGTTATTTTCTTGTCTATACCCTTTGTGGTGACCAATCAAAAATAATATGTAGTTACAAGCCGTTGGTATTTGAAAAAAGGTTCTCAAAATGATATTTGGCCCTCAAAGAGACGAAATCTCAAGAGATTGGAGAAGACACCGCAATGCTGATTGGTGACTGTATGGTGGTGAAAACATAATCAGAAATATAAAAGCTAACCGGATAAAATGGACAGGTCATGTGGTAAGATCAGAGGACAATACAGTATTAAACAAAGTATTTTTTGAGAGACCAGATGATGGAGGATAAGTAGGAAAAGATAGAAGGATGGTGTGAAAGCAGATTTTTCTATGTTTGGGGTGCAATGATGAGAAAAGAACAAACTCAGCGTAAGATTCTGATACTCTAAAATATTCAAAATAAATAGTGATCTATAACTATTATACAAATAAACTTGCTGTCATTAGTGGTTAACATTCAACTAATAATATGCGCCATAAGTAGAACACAATGGCATCAAAACGTTGTGTATTGGATTTAACTTACATTAAAAAATGTTTTATACAAAATGTATTATTATTTTTTATATATTATCATCTACAAAATAAAATTATATTACGAAGATTTTTGATTAAAAAAAGTTCACCATACACTGGAACCTTAAATATATAGATTATAGTGTATATTTATTCGTAGTATTCCCATATTTTATCACCCATCGATGATAACGTAACGTCTTCCAATAAACGACTTTTTGTCGTTATAAAAAACCAAATAATCGCTATTTTTGCATATTGTTATTTACAAACAAAATATTTACATACAACTCACCTTTATATGTAGCTACTGACTTAAGAAGTGTTAACGGTATATCAGGTGATCCGCAGACCATGGTTTCCAGTTCGTATCCACTAAAAAGTGACAGCAATGGAACCGGAACTACCCGCGACATACCGTCCCTCACAGCTTTTACTTGTTCGTCAAATTCGTGCAATCTTAAAAAAGTACAATTAGAACTAATCTTGTTTGGAATAGAATACAAACTTACCTGAAATTTAAGGCAAGCCTGACGTACTCCAGTCGATTTTCGAATGTTATCCTCTTGTATCTGTGAAAAAACAAACGAAGTAACGTTATTCTTGATGAAAAGTCAGTTTTAAAATAAACATTTTTACATCAATGATTGTTGAGAATAAGCTTTTAAAAAAGAGTTAGCGGAATTAAAAATCAATACAATTATAAAAGGCAAAGAAAAAGTTATCGACGCTGTGAAAAAGGTTTAATCGTTAAAGCAAGCCTTACTATAGATTTATTATATATCGTTATAAGGCATTATTTTCAAGATGGAAACAATATTGAAGGGCAATCCGGACCTCTAACGGCTTCTCAAAATTAGAATCGATGAAGTCACCAAGAGACGAAAAGATTCAATGTTTTACTGGAACCCTCTAGCTGTACACTTAAGTATTAGAATCGGTCTCTTTTATATAATTAAAAAACAATTGTACAAATAAATAAATCAATAAATAAATAGTGAATGTTTAATTTTCCTTACAAAATATAAAATGGTGGTGTGATCAAACCAGAGTGTAAAATTATTCGGTTGATCAGCAAATGTTTTACTCTTAAATTAAACAGATTTTTGAGAATGGAAGATGCTGGAGAGCTCCAATAAGTATTATTCATCATCATCATATAACGGGGGTCCTACGGCGATTGCCGCTTCCCGCATTTCAGCCTCCATCTTTTCCTATCTCTCCAATCTCCCTCTTCTAAGCCTCTAGATTGCATTGTTTTTGTAATTTCTCTTCTCCAGGAATTTGGTGGTCTTCCCCTTTTCCTTCTTTCTGGCGGAACATACATTAAGGCTTTCTTTGGCCACCGCTCCTCCTCCATTCTCATCACGTGACCATACCATTGTAATTGCCTTCCTTGTATTCTATCTGAAAGAGTATCTCTAATTCCTGTACGTTTTCGTATTTCCTCATTCCTGATTCTTTCCATTCTCGATACTCGACATGACCTTCTAAGATAATCCATTTCCACAACGTCTACTTTATCTCGTTCATTCTTTGTCATCGTCCAACATTCGGCACCATATGTGGTAATTGGTTCTACAATTGCTCTGTATACGCGAAGTTTGGTATGCATCTTTATTTTATTAGACCACAGTAATGAATTCAGTATTCGGATGCATTTTTTCCCTTGGGTTATTCGGTTTTGTACATCTATCTTAACTCTGCCATCTGCTGATATGATGCTTCCTAGATATTTATACTGGTTGCAGCCTTTTATGACTGCGTTTTCAAGCCTCAGATCTGTGGTATTTCCTCCAATTTTTAAATATTCTGTTTTGCTTATGTTTACAGTAAGCCCCCATTTGGCATATTCCTCAAATAATTTTCGATTCATATAATTTATATCTTCCTCATCGGTTGCAACCACCACCTGATCATCTACAAACAACAATGTATACAGAGTTTCTTGTCCCACTGCGATGCCCATAAATCTACATTTATTTCTCCAATTCCTCAATGCTTCTTGGACGTATATTGTAAAGAGTGTCGGTGACAAACAGCATCCTTGCTTTAGGCCTTTAGTGACTTTAAATTCATTTGAGGTTCTGGTTTTTACACAACTAACTGCATTTTCGTACAATTTATATATCGCTCGGATATACGTCGAATCCAATCCGGACCTTTCGAGGACCTCAAACATTTTCTTTAACGGGACACTATCATATGCTTTCTCAAGGTCTATAAATACCAAATGGGTCTCTCTACTTCTTTCGACACGCTTTTCAATTATTTGTCGTAGAATAAATATATTATCAAGGCAGGATCTCCCGGTACGAAAGCCGCTTTGTTCTTCAATATCTTGTATCTGTCTTTCAACCCTCTTCTTTAATATTCTGCCGTACAACCGGCCCACAGAGCTCGTCACACTAATACCTCTATAATTGGAACAGGCTCTTTTATTCCCTCTCTTATATCTGGAGCTTATATAAGATTTATTCCAATCTTTAGGAATTTCCTGGTCTCCACACATACATTTATTGAAAAGGTCTACTAGTAGTATTATTAAAAGATAAGTAATTGTAGCAAAACAGTCAACTTGAAAGAATATGGATTTTTGTGGAAGAAGACGCTTAAAAAACCTTTATCACGCTTGAAGTTAGAAACCTTTCCAGTTTTATATTTTTTAACCTGTAGTTTAACGAAAATATCACTTACCTAGTACTCAAATGTACATCAGTTCCACACGAAGACGGAGTCGAAAACGGCATCTCCAAGTTTTGAAACAGAGGCTCCTCCGGAGCCATATCCCTAATACATAACAATCCTGGTACATAGTCTCTATCTATTTCAGTCAAGTCAGCGGGCGTCAACTCTATTCCCGCTAATTGTTTCCAAACTGGTTCGGCTAGGTTTAAGCTCAAAGGTGATCCCGTTCTTATCGCAATGCCCATTAGAACGCCAAGAAACCTGAAATCATGTCCGCGTTTGTTTATTTAAGCGATTAATATCAGAGTCTCTTATGTGATACAAAGATTCTTCATTTGAAAATACCTATACCTTTTAAAAGCCTATTTATGTTCTATAACCATATAATACGTGCTTTAAAATCTTCAAAACACCAAAAATCCTGGTGACATGGGCGCCCATAGGGGGGGGGGGGCAAGAGGGGGCAGTTGCCCCCCCTATCATTAGTAATATTATTTAAAAAATCAGTATGTATGTAAGTATATTTGTATGTATAAAGTCATACCATAAAATATGTTGTTAATAATTTTTTGTTTAAGATTACTTTTACTTTTCTGGTATTTCTTTACTGTTTGTAAATCATGTTTATATTTTTGCATTTTTGCAATCGGCTATTTTAGTTTTTATTAAGTTGTATGGATCAAAATAAAAATTTGAGTTGACTTGCCCCTCCCCCTGGATTTTGATATATGGGCGCCCATGCCTGGTGAATCTATAAAGTTGCCTTGCCAAAACCAGGGAAGGATCCAGAGAATCCTAGTTTCTACAGAAAGCCTTTATCCTGTGTAACTTTTCCAATGAGTATCCAATGAGTAATCCTGTGTGTATATGACATTAGGCAGCAGTAATGTCATTACTGGATTAAGGCTGGGGGAAGTAAAAATCCTGTAGGCTTAATTCCAGATACTCACAGGCGACACTCACATCATGAGTTAAGCGGCTGTGATACTGCGATCTTAGGGCACTCTTTTGTCCTGGAGTTTGAGAAATCGGCTTCGAAGGCGGAGGAACTAAGACTTTTAGTGAACGGCATAAGGATGCAGAAGGCAAGGAGAAACCACTGCATTAAAGACTTCTTGTAAGTATCTCTAGTACAATTATCATGGTGATAAAAAACTTTAAGATTCCGACTACTGATCATGAAAATCGGAATTCAAGATCCGGCAGGGAAGGTAAATCTAGCTCAAACCGTGAGGCCTTCCAGGTCGTTATCAAGAGAAATCCTCACGAATCAAACTACATTCTAGATGATGGATCTCTAAGAGTATTGCGAACAGCCATAAAGATAGGTACATGGAACGTTAGAACAATGTACGAGGCGGGAAAAATCTATAATGCCATTCAAGAAATGGAAAGACTCTCGATTAATATTATGGGAATAAGCGAAATGCGCTGGACAGATACGGGATACCGAGTTATCAAAGATCACAAAATATTTTACTCAGGAAATCTTAAGAACGAACATATAAATGGAGTGGGCCTAATTATGAATAATAAAATCGCCAATTGTGTCAGTCACTTTGTACCTGTATCAGAAAGGATGCTCTTAGTTCAGCTAAACACAACTCCCATAAAAACAAACATTATTCAAGTATACGCTCCTACAGCGGACGCCCCAGAAGAAATCATAGAAGAATTTTACAATGACCTTACTAATATTGTCAAAAGGATTCGGAAAAACGAAATAATACTAATAATGGGAGACTTTAATGCCAAAGTTGGCAAAGGACAAAGTGGAAATTTAGTGGGATCCTTTGGTCTAGGGGAACGTAATGAACGCGGAGACCGTTTGATTGAATTTGCAACTGAAGAACAGCTCGTAGTGACAAACACCTTTTATGATCTTCCTCCAAGACGACTATATACGTGGAAATCTCCCCAGGATACTCCAGATCACACAGTACGAAATCAAATAGACTATATTCTTATTAACAAACGATTTAGAAACTCTATAACATCTGTTAAAGCGTACCCGGGATCCGACATAAATTCGGACCACAATCCACTTATCGCCAAAATGAAACTTAGTTTAAAGAAAGTTCAAAGACCAAAAATTATGAAGTACGATATTAACCAACTGAAAAATAAAACAGTAAAGGAAAAGGTACAAAAACGCCTAAAAGAAAAAACGTGGGCTCGTACAGAAAAACCATGGGCCCGTACAGAAACAGATAACACAGATGTAGAACTAGAAAATTTGCACAAAGTAAGTCAAGAAATAACAGAGAAATACTTAAAACCTGAAAGAACAAATAAAAAGGAATGGATGACGGAGGAGATTCTATGTATGATGGAAGACAGAAGAAACGTTAAAGATAATAAGAATTACTACAACAACATAAATATCGAAATAAAAAGGGCTATTAAAATAGCAAAAGAAAATTTGTTTAGCTCGAAGTGTACAGAGATAGAGTCATTACAACAAAAACATGATTCATTTAACCTCCATAAAAAGATTAAAGAAGCGGCAGGCTTATATAAACACAAGAACACTGGATTCCTGACAGATAATCAGGGAAACATAGTACTGGAAATAGAGCATAAAAGAGATATTTGGATCAAATACGTGGAAAAAACTTTTGAAGATATACGAAGTAACACTGGAATTACAACAAACACCAATTGCGAATCTGGACCACCATTTACAGTCGAAGAAGTAAAATATGCCATCAAAAGCACCAAAGATGGTAAAGCAGTAGGCCCTGATAATTTTCACTCAGAATTCCTAAAACTTATGGACTATGATGGCATAAAATGGTTGACAAATATATTTAACAGTATATATGATACGGGCGTGGTTCCCCAAGAGTGGTTAGTGTCAACTTTTATAAATCTTCCAAAAAAACCCAATGCGAGAAAGTGCGAAGACTATAGAATTATAAGCCTTATGAGCCATTTACTTAAAACATTTCTAAAGGTCATCCACAAAAGAATATATACAAAATGTGAGGAACAACTAACAAGAACACAATTCGGATTTCGTGATGCTCTGGGAACACGGGAGGCCCTTTTTGCTGTACAGGTGCTATTTCAGAGATGCAGGGATGTGAATTGTGATATATACGTATGCTTTATAGATTACCAGAAGGCATTTGACAGAGTAAAACATGACAAATTAATGACTCTAATGCAAGAAATTGGAATTGACAACAAAGATCTTAGAATTATCAGAAACATTTACTACAATCAAACGGCCAAAATCAAAATAGAAGACCAGTTAACTGATAAAATTGCAATAGAACGTGGAGTACGACAGGGCTGTATTTTGTCTCCATTGTTGTTCAATATTTATTCTGAATGGGTATTTAAGGAAGCTTTAGACGGTTGTGCGAAAGGAATACTAATAAACGGTGAATGGTTGAATAACATTAGATATGCAGATGACACTATAGTTTTTGCCGATAATCTGAATGACTTACAGATATTAACAAATCGCATAACAGAAGTCAGCAACAGATACGGACTAGCTCTTAACATAAAGAAAACCAAATTTATGACAATTAGTAAAAAACCAATACTAAACGCTCAACTTACAATCAACCAACAGAATATCGAAAGAGTCGAGCAATATACATATCTAGGCACCAATTTAAATAGCCAATGGGACCACTCAACAGAAATTAAACAGCGAATAATAAAAGCAAAAGCAGCATTCGTTAGAATGAGAACTATTTTCAACAGTCGAGACATATCATTAAAAACAAAATGCCGTCTATTGAACTGCTACATATTCACAGTTCTGCTCTACGGAATGGAAGCATGGACACTGACTGTTGCATCTATGAATCGGCTCGAAGCTTTCGAAATGTGGTGTTATAGGCGCATCTTACGTATATCCTGGGTTGACAGAGTTACTAATGTGGAGGTCCTGCGTAGAATGGGGAAAGAATGTGAAATTCTCATGACCGTCAAAACTAAAAAGTTGGAATATCTAGGTCATGTAATGAGAAATCAAGAACGTTACGGCCTTCTCCAGCTGATTCTCCAAGGGAAAGTAAATGGTAAGAGAGGACCGGGAAGAAGACGCATTTCCTGGCTTCAAAATTTGCGAAAGTGGTATAACACGACTACCACTGAACTGTTCCGCGCTGCAATAAGCAAAGTGAAGATAGCCGTGATGATCGCCAACGTCCGGAACGGATAGGCACTTTAAGAAGAAGAACTTTTCCAAACTATCTTCTTCTTCTTCTTCCTTTGCCCTATCCGTTTCGGACGTTGGCTATTAACAAGGCTATTTTGACTTTGTTTACAGCACCTCTGAACAGTTCGGTCGATGTTAGTCCGAACCATTGTCGCAGGTTATGCATCCATGAGTGTCGTCTTCTTCCCGGTCCCCTCCTACTGTCGATTCTTCCTTGGACTATTAACTGTAGCAGCCGGTACTTAGTATGCCTCATGACATGTCCGAAGTACTCAAGCTTCCGTTTCTTTATGGTTAAGATTATTTCTTTGCTTTTGCCTATTCTCTGCATTACTTCCACGTTAGTGATGTGGTCTGTCCAGGATATCCGAAGAATACGGCGATATATCCACAGCTCAAAGGATTCTAGTTTCTTCAGGGTGGCTTCCGTTGTGGTCCATGCCTCTGCTCCATAGAACAAGACCGGGAAGACTTAACACTTGATCAGTCTTAATTTTAGTTCCATTGAGATTTTGCTTGTGAACCACTTTTTCATATTGTTGAACGCGTTTCGCGCTTTTTCAATTCGTGATCTTATTTCTGTTGACTGGTCCCATTTTGTGTTGACTGTGGTTCCAAGGTATGTGTATGTCTCCACTTGTTCTATTTTTCGGTTGTTTAATGTCAATTGCATCGGAGGTTGTTGTGTTCTGCTGATGAGCATGCATTTAGTTTTGGTTGTATTGAGTTCTAAACCATATTCTTGACTTGCTGTGTGTATGCTTTGCATGACTCTTTGAAGCTCGTTGCAGTCATTTGCGATAATAACTATGTCGTCAGCATATCTAATATTATTGATTACCTCTCCGTTTACTTTGATACCCTCCGAAACTTCTCCCAGTGCTTCTCTGAAGATTTGTTCAGAGTATATATTGAACAGGAGCGGCGAGAGGACGCATCCCTGTCGTACACCCTTTTTAATATCTATCTTCCCACTGTGTAAGTTGCCCATCTTTATCTCAGCACTTTGGTTCCAATAGAGACTGGTTATTATGCGCAGATCCTTGCCATCAATATGCATCTTCCTGAGCATTTCCATGAGTTTATCATGTTTGACCTTGTCAAACGCCTTGGAGAAGTCGATGAAGCACAAGTGGACGTCCTTGTGCATGTCTCTGCATCTTTGAATTAAAACTTACAGACTGAAGATCGCCTCTCTTGTGCCCAATGCGCTTCGGAATCCGAACTGTGACTCCGATATATTTGCTTCGCATTTGTTATATATTCTATTGTGTATGATTTTGGTGAAAACTTTGGTAATGTGATTTATCAAGCTTATTAAGCGGTGTTGATCACAGTGTTTTGCACTTGGTGTTTTAGGTATGGCTACAAAGGTCGATCGAAGCCATTCCTCCGGAATCTCCCCTTTGTCGTAAAAGGTGTTAAAAAGGCCTGTCAGAAAATCGAGGAAGTGGTCATCCGTTTCGCATAGGAGTTTTATGATCTCGCTTTGTATGTTGTCGGGACCTGGTGTTTTGTCGTTTTTTAGCGATGAAACTATATTTCAAACTATACAAGAGACTAATTATCATCAGAATAGATAAAAGACCCTAGAACAAGGACGATTGAGGCCTGGTAAGTTCTGTAACTATACCATATTGATTCTGTTTCATTCCACGTGTTAAATCACATAAGAAAAGGGTCAATTCTGATCATTTTTTTGTTCTCAAGGTCAGGTCTGAATGGCTTGACGAATAGAATAGGTTGGAATCGATAGAGGACGAGGGATAAATTACATCACATTTTCACGTCGAACGTTACATTTCACGTAAAATATCACGTTCCACGTCACATTCCACAACAAGTTTTACTTAAAAATGTCAATTCCACGACAAATACCATGTTTCACGTAAAATTTCACATTCCAGGTCATGTTTCATCTAAAAAGTCACGTTCCATGTCAAATTTCCACGTTGAATATCATTTTTCACATTCCACGTCAAATGTCTAATTTTACATTTTCTCTAATTTCAAATTTCTTCGAATGTTATTTCAAGTAACGTGACGTTTCATGTACAATTTCACGTTATGTGTCACATTCCCACGTTGAACGTCATGTTTTACGTAAAACGAAACCATCATCTACTACATCGATTGCTACTTTATAATTAAATATTTTTCAAAATTTTCAGCTGACAAAATTTTTTTCACCGATGATTTTGCAATATGCGTTCAAGAAAAACGATCTGACGTAAAGAAATTTAATACTGCGTTTTACCAATGCCTTAAAACAATCGCAGATAAGAGCATTTTAAAGCTCAAACACCACAGAAACGCTTAAAATAGGCTTTATTCACGTTTTTGCGATTTAAGGCACAAGTATTTTCAAATAAAACAGTTATAACTGCCAAGACAGTCTACAACATATGTAATTTAATGTTTGACCCACTTAACTCTTTAGTTTAAGTAAAAATTTCTTATTATAGAGACATTTTTAGAGGTTGTTAAGTTATTTACTAAGAAATATGTTTTTTTATTAAGAAAAGGTAGGCAAAAATGAACTTACCTGAACATGTTGAGGTTCAGACAAGTTTTGGCCAGTGGGTTTAAAATAAAGCAATCCCTGTTGGCGCCAGCTTCGTCTCTGCCATTCGGAGTGGGGATCAGTAGGGGCAACGAGCCGTTTTGTAGTTCATCGCACATTTCTGCGATGCTTTCGCTGTAGCCACCACCACAATCATCGACACTCTCACCTAGAATAAAAAAAGCGAAAAGCTACTATTTTTGTACTAATATCGAGGAAACTAATGTGAATAACACTCTGTAGGTGAATAAAGTCTGTAAATATATTATTCCATAATGAATATTTGTATGCAGAATACTAACATGCCATTGTGCAATGTTTGTAGGTAAAAATTGGGTAAAAAAAGTTCACACAATTTCTTTGTGTAATACCTACTCTAATAGATGGTAAATAAGCGGAGAATTATACAATTAGAATTTTATTATTGGGAGTAACTCAAGGTTTCAACGATGTTGGACAAAAATGTACTACTCACCTACGAATTCCACTTTCCATATTCTATGAGGCAACGCCAACGTTTCGGATGTTAACAGTGGCAATTTGGTCACCATCTGGCCAAACACCGACTTCATTCCGTCTACACCGGCCAATCCACCACGTGATCTAGATCTTTTAACCTAAAAAATATTGATGGAACTTTTATGACATGTTCAGAGCCAAGAAATAAGCGTAAAATGTTTGAATGTTTTTTACGAGGCGCATTAATTGGACGAAGGAAGTAAAATAGCGGCAGAGGGTAAAAAGCGAGTCAAATCTCACTTTCACATACAATAATTAGAATATTTTCACTTGTCATAGTTCAGGAGCGGTTTTTCTTGGCTGTGAACCGATTATAACAAAGAATTTTATAATAACTTTTTACAGTTTTTTTAATTTAGGCCAATGGATACTATATTTCGTTGTACATATTTTGGAAGTTGCTCTTGAATATCACTTCTCAATAACCTGTCGATTTTATTACACCTTTATTCTTAATGTTTTTATTTGTTATTTGCTTTTCACGGTATAAAATTGTGTAATTCAGTTTTCTAGCGTATCAACACCTTCACACCTTTCAGAAAACAAAAGAATAAGCTTTAACCAATCATGAGATCATATCTCTCATCAGTCGACCCGATTCATCTGCAAAATTTCAATTCAAAGTCATAGTCGCAGTACAGTTCGAGTCAAGTGTCAATTATATCACTCACAGTAAAGTGAATCAGCCTGCCTGTTGAGCTATCGAGTTAATTTACATAATAGCATTTGGTAAAATTCCGTTTTAACCCGTATAGACTCAAAACCATGACGATATTACGATCCTTAGAAGGGATAATGAAGGAATGTATTTAAGGGTGTGTCTATAAGTCCATTTGTTCATCTATTCTGCTACTTCTGATGTATATATAGAAATAATAAGGTAGTCATAAAGGCATAAAAATTGCTATAGATTTTTTAATACAAAAATAATGTTACGTCACGATTTATACAAAGTGACGTCACTTGTATTTAAAATTTTCATAACATCAACCTTAGAGTTGAAATTTCCCTAACACAGCTAAAAATACGACACCCTTGCGCAACTGCTCGATCTTTCAAAGGCGTCAACATGGTATTATAAAAAGAAAAATGTAATCGTGATTGAGAATTTTAGAATTATGTTGATTAAATAAACAAAAACATTTATTATTAATAATATAAATTTTACGAAACAACTGTTTAAGTTTACTACTCCAAAAAAATAATAATTTTAATAGAATAGATTAGAAAATTGTACGCCACTGATATGGGTATAATTCAAACTTCAATGACATTTGAGGGATTGGCATAAATGCTTACAGTGTTGTCGACAATTTATAATCTTAATAGTAAGAATTTTGTATGTTTGTTTTGAGTTTTTTATGAAATTAGTTTCACAATACATTTTGAAATTTAGAAAATTCGATTATTTTCTTCATTTTAAAAATTGACTAGTCTATTTTCCTTACATTTATTTACCATTCTTATGTTTTGGCAACGCTGCGGGGTTCTGACGTCGTAAATCATGAATGACGTAACATTATTTTTGTATTAAAAAACATATATTACACATTTTACTTACCTGTATCCTATTAAGCTCGATCACAGGTCCGTGATGTTTGTCCCTAACCATCGTAGCTTGCACGACTTTCCTAAACGTAGCCTCTTTAATGGAATAAATCAAGATATTTCTTAACTCGTGCAGCGAGTCCGGTCCGGTGATAGGGAACATAGTGATGCAAGGGCAGATCAATTCTGCGAAATGGTGTAAAAGAACTAATCGGCAATGTAGCACCATGGAAGCAATATCTTGAAGAAGGTCGTATTCCAGTGGAGCTACTAACGGTAGTCGGGCACAGGCGCTGCTTGCGTTGCTCGTAGACCATGCGAGAGTATGGGCGGAACCGCAGGCGACGTTGGTGATTTTTTTCACGTTAGACTGGAAAGAAACATACAGTAGTGCGTGAATTAATGGGAAAACTCTTTAACAATTGTACTCTTTTTAGCAGTTTTCAACATGTTTTTGTCAAACTATTGACATGTACTGACATACCTAACTTCACGCCTGTTGCATTTTTATTGGTGTTTTTTTAGAATTATTGCTCAATTAAATCTTAATTTTGTGGTCCTCATAGTTAAAATATATCTATCTAATTATATCAATGATTCCACATGTATTTTATACCTATTAACTTCTTCTTCCTTTGCCCTATCCGTTTCGGACGTTGGCTATTAACAAGGCTATTTTGACTGTTTACGGCACCTCTGAACAGTTCGGTCGATGTTAGTCCGAACCATTGTCGCAGGTTATGCATCCATGAGTGTCGTCTTCTTCCCGGTCCCTCCTACTGTCGATTCTTCCTTGGACTATTAACTGTAGCAGACGGTACTTAGTATGCCTCATGACATGTACTCAAGCTTCCGTTTCTTTACGGTGAAGATTATTTCTTTGCTTTTGCCTATTCTCTGCATTACTTCCACGTTAGTGATGTGGTCTGTCCAGGATATCCGAAGAATACGGCGATATATCCACAGCTCAAAGGATTCTAGTTTCTTCAGGGTGGCTTCCGTTGTGGTCCATGCCTCTGCTCCATAGAACAAGACCGGGAAGACATAACACTTGACCAGTCTTAATTTTAGTTCCATTGAGATTTTGCTTGTGAACCACTTTTTCATATTGTTGAACGCGTTTCGCGCTTTTTCAATTCGTGATCTTATTTCTGTTGACTGATCCCATTTTGTGTTGACTGTGGTTCCAAGGTATGTGTATGTCTCCACTTGTTCTATTTTTCGGTTGTTTAATGTCAATTGCATCGGAGGTTGTTGTGTTCTGCTAATGAGCATGCATTTAGTTTTGGTTGTATTGAGTTCTAAACCATATTCTTGACTTGCTGTGTGTATGCTTTGCATGAGTCTTTGGAGCTCGTTGCAGTCATTTGCGATAATAACTATGTCGTCAGCATATCTAATATTATTGATTACCTCTCCGTTTACTTTGATACCCTCCGAAACTTCTCCCAGTGCTTCTCTGAAGATTTGTTCAGAGTATATATTGAACAGGAGCGGCGAGAGGACGCATCCCTGTCGTACACCCTTTTTAATATCTATCTTCTCACTGTGTAAGTTGCCCATCTTTATCTCAGCACTTTGGTTCCAATAGAGACTGGTTATTATGCGCAGATCCTTGCCATCAATATGCATCTTCCTGAGCATTTCCATGAGTTTATCATGTTTGACCTTGTCAAACGCCTTGGAGAAGTCGATGAAGCACAAGTGGACGCCCTATTTACTATAACTTTTAATAAATAGGAAGAATCTATTAAATAGGTTGCATCATTTTCAGCTCAAATGTTCCTCAGTCGCTCTAACAGAAGAGGTCGACCTAGCGGTTCCACTGGTACACATAGTGTTGCCGGTGTATTTACATGTCTGTTTATACGCCAGCAGAAAAGGTTGAAATACTAAAGTGGTTTTATGGTGGTAATTCGGGACAACACTGTGTAGATTTATTTTCTGTGTTTTTTGAGGGGAGACCAATTCCTTGCGTACAGTCAGTTTAATACTATTGTTAAACATTTTGAGAGTTGTTATTGCCTCAAAAATTGCAGAAAATGTCACGCTCAAGGAGTGTCACCAGAAAAAGTTGAGAATACCGGGATAAACAAATTTGTGCAACAATCGAGGTAGATTCACCACGTTCGAGTAGAAGCGTTGCTAGAGAGTTAGATTGTTAGGAATGTTACTGTAACGAACGTGTGGAAAACGAACGGTTACAAGAATTTTAAATATTCGAAAACGCAGCAGCTTTATCCAGACGACTACTTTCGAAGAAAAAAGTTTTGTGAAACTCTAATAACGAAGGCTAATGATGAACCCAATTTTATTAAAAACAATTTATTTACTGATGAATCTTCTGTTTCGTTAGTAATGAGACCACATTTAGGAACCACATAATAGGTTCACTCTTTATTAAGGGTAACTTGAATAGTACCTCGATTTGCTACAGAATCTTTTTCTTCCCGCTATTCCCAATATTCCTGATGTAAATCTGGAGAATGTTTGGTTCCAACAAGACGTCTGTTCAGTTCACACCGCTCGAATAATTAGGGGGTACTTAAACTTTACTTTCCCGCATCGGGCTATCAGTGGAACAGGCGATATTAAGTGGCCTGCGCGATCTCCAGATCTTACACCCATGGACTTCTTTTTTGGGGGCATTTAAAAAGCATCACCTACGATCATCCTGAGGCCCTAATTTGGATGAATTAAGAAACCGAATAAGTCTCCTAATAATTGGAAGTCTCCAATTCTGTTACAGCAGAAACTCTTGCATCTGCCCGCAGAAGTTTTTATGACAGATTGGGATATTGTTCAGTCGAAGAAGGTCAAATATTTAAATAATTTCTGTAGGGCATAAAGAATTCTTATTTTATTAGGAATTATTTTTTATTTTCAATAAGAGTATATTTTTTGTTTTATCTTTTTAAAGAAATACTCTTGTATTTTTAATTCAACCACAAAAAATTGTTCACATTATTAAAAACCGATACAAATGCACCGCCTTATAAAGGTCAGTGTATTTTTATCGAGTTTATGTTATAAGAAATGAACCGGGTATACGTAAGCAAACCAAAAATCGATGGACGGAGATGTATAACTCTTGCATTGCTATGTGTTACTTCCTAAAAAGGAGAAAAGATAGAAAACTACCTTTTCTCCTTTTCTGTCTAGGAGATGTCGGAGGGGATCGAGAATTACAATTACCTCGTACGAGGCAATGTTGCCGATTTTACCGCTTTTTGTGGTTTGCAATATCTAATCCAAAACTTAACGTACTGTATATGGTACATTCTTTTGGTCTACCATGATACCAACAATAAATACGGGGGTGTGTAGACAAATTATAAATAAATGTATATAATTAAAAGAGTGATATATTTTACTCAATACTCAATATTATTGTTCAGTTCGGCTAATGGATTAAGTCCACAGTCAAAAGTAACCAACAGCACACACACAATATTATTGCCTTGTAATATAGTCCAGAGATTTGTTTAAAATTAGAAGTCCGTAGCTCCTGGAGAAGTTGATTTAAAGTTTATTTCCAAATCTGACCTGAACTGACAGATGCAAACGAGTTTCTCTCTTTGCACACTTCATATATTTATAGTATTGTTTCGTGATTGAACGAAAGGATTTTAACTTGGTCGACTCGTTCTTGTTTTATACGAAAAAAAAAAGATTTTAAAAACGATAAGAATCGGAAAAATGCTAAAAAATATGAGATGAAAATTCATTTTCTTATTCAACTTATTTTAAAATTTTAAACTTAAATTTTTTATTCCTTTAATCCGTTAAATCACGAAACAATACTATAAAGATGAACTGTGCGAAGTTTCAGAAAAATTGGTCGATTCGTTCTCGAGAAATCGTCCCTACTGCATGGAAAACGTTTCCAGTATTTTCTTGACCGCGCAATCGGTGCATACGCAGATTGCACATACCGACCGCGCGGTATTCACATCTCTATAACTCTGGTAATATTTCTCGAATTCACGTCAAATTTGGTGTACTATACTTTCATATGGAAAAAAAATAAATCGATTTCTTTGAAAATGAAAGACCTATGTAACCCCTTAACTTACCTGTAAATGAGTCACTAGTCTCGGTCTGTGTATAGCGTTCGTACTCCCGTCTCCTAGCTGCCCCTCGTCGTTGTCTCCCCACGTATAAACTTCTCCTTCGTCGGAACATGCGACGCAATGAAGAGATCCCGTCGCTATGCAGATAATTTTTTTACCCTGCAAAGCCGCCACTTTTTTCGGTCTTCGTACGTGGTCGCCCGTACCGTGGCCTAATCGATGGTAATCACCTTTACCCCTATAAAATGGGACATTATTTAAAATTATAACAAAAGTATTTACTTAAAGCAAATAGATGCTTAGAAGAAGAAGCATAGCTTTCTTATCGCGACAAAAATTAAAACCGACTGTAACGACACATCGCACAACCAAACACTTAGCGCAATCACACTACGTGGAATAGTAAACGCAGTCCCATGCGTGTTTATTAATAAAAATAAAATAAAACAAATTAAAAACCATCGCTTCGTGAGTAGACGATAAGAAAGCTATACTTCCTCTCCTCGGTCACTCCCAGTGTGCCACATTCCGTTTTTTATATCTGCTCTTGTATCGTCAGGGAAATAATGGTGAAGTAAGGCATTGATAAAGTTCTTCTCAAAACTCAATTATTACAAGTTAAAACTTACCACGTATAAACACTTCCAGATCTCGTAAGCGCCACCGAAAACTGCGATCCACACTCTACTTTGATAACTCCCAATCCGGCTAAACTTTCAATCTTCATAGGAACTTTGCAACCGTCAGATCCGCCTCTTCCTAGTTTTCCATAGTCGCCGTCTCCCCATGACCAAACGTTGTCGTCGTCGGTTATACACAGCGTTTGAGCGTCGCCTGAGCCACAAGCTACGTCGATAACTTTGTAGCCTAGTAAGGCTTCAATCTACAAGTAATAGAAAATATATTAGATACATTTGAAAGTTGCACATTTAACACGTTTTTGCGAAATTTTACAACGTTGCTGATTATCCTCTATAATCACGAATAAGTTTCGCCATTGAAAATAATAATTTTACTACACCACTGTATTACTAGCGTAAATTTCTTACCAATTTTGGTTTTAGCTGATCCTCACTGTCGCCGTGTCCCAATCGTCCATATCGTCCTTTTCCCCAGGTGTATAAATGACCTGAAGACGTTATAGCAGCCGAATGAGCCCCGCCACAAGCTATGTCAATAATTTCATATCCTTGGAGGGCTTCGATCAGTTTAGGAGTTTCGCACGAGCTAAAAAAGAGTTCGTTATCAATCTACCCTAATTAGCAGTAACAAATAAAAGTGCATATTAAAAAAAATGAAAAATATAGAACTGTTTGGTGTATTTACTTAGTATTTACCTACACGATTCAAAAAATTTTCAAAATTTTTAGAAAGATTTTTATAGCCATAAATGAAAATGACCGTCGAAGATACAACTTTGAACTATATCAGTTATACACCGATCCAGATATTGTGAATTTCGTTAAAGTGTAGAGACTTAGTTGGCTGAACACATTGCTAGGATGTCAGATCACGAATACACGAAGAGATTAACATTTTCAAAACCAGAGGGCACAAGAAGAAGAGGATGACCACGAAGCAGATGGATTGATGATGTGGAAGAAGACCTACAGATTCTAATGGTTAGAAGATGGAGGGCTTTGTGAGCAGGCCAAGATCCACAACGGATTGTCCAGCTACTTATGATGATGATGAACAGTCCAGTCGAGTTTTGTACAAAAATAGCTTAAGTTAGTTGTAGAGAGATCTTAGATTGTTACAGAAGTATCTTCAGAAGATTGTTTAAAACCAGAATTTGAATAAACTCAGATGAAACTTTGATCATATAAACAACATTGAATAAAAGAAGAATTAAAACTTTTATAGCCTCTTTAAAAAAATTTCTCAGGTTCAATTAACCAAATGATTTTTGTTTTCAAATTTATTTATACATGAAGAATTTCCACCGTGAATTGAAGGACCATCCACATCTGCCATATTTGGTTCATTCTCTTTGCCAAATCAATGAAATTTGTTGCAGTAACGTTTTGGGTAAAAAACAAAATTTTATCTTCTCCACATTTTTTACAAATGCTGTACTAATTATTTTGGACAACAAGTAGATTACACTGCGATAAAAATTGCAATTTTGAAATTTAAAATCATAATTTTTCACACAATCACATAAAAAACTTATTTCTTTACCCCCGTATAACAAACTAAAATTAGGCACTTGTTTCTATAGACTAATTATTGTATACTTACAATCTATTACCGTGTCCGAGCTTTCCGTCATCACCTTCGCCCCAAGAATATACATCGTTATCTGCTGAAAGCGCTAAACAATGTTTGCCCCCCGAATTTACGGCGATCTTCTTGATATAAACATGCTGAATACTTTCTAATAATGTTGGCACTAGAACTGAATCGGTACCACCGATTCCAAGTCTTCCTCCAGCACCATAACCTTAAATTTATTTATCATTTAATATTATCTAATGTTGAATTTGTTTTGGATACATTTAGCTCAGACACAGATTAAAAAAGTCCCAAAAAACTACACCAGCTTACTCACCCGTCGCGTAGACTTTTCCGTCAGCAGTGACCGCAAAAAGTGTTTGTTCTCCACCTACAAGTTGTACAGGTCGAAGAGTTGACAAAGCTTCACAAGCTGTTGGTGTTTTAACCTTGCATCCATCCACTCCTCCTAGTTGTCCTCTGTGGTTATGCCCCCAACCGTAGATGGTTCCGGATCCGCCCCAACTTAACGTCCAGTCTTCTGGTCTCCTATACAAAGAAAGTATAAAAATGAACGTGAAGTATTTATTAATACCACACTTAAAAAAAGTTATCACAAGTGAGGAGCACCACACCCGACTCCCGGAACCATTGCTACGCATCCATGATCTATATTTATCTTAAGAATAAGTCAAAAAAGCAAGAACTACCAAATAACTTACCTATTTAACCAGATAAGTAACTGCTCATCATGTTCTCTTTTAAACAACGAATGCTTCTCGTGTTCCCAATACTGGCTGGATCCCTCTCCGCTAGAGTCACTCAATTTTTTTCTAACTTCTTGACAAAAGGTCATAGGCAGTTGAGTTCTATGGATTAACGCTTTGGCTACCCTCGCTGCATGGCAGTACCGTCGGAACCAGGACCATTTGTGGTTGTCTACTATGTTCGCCATTTTGTCCATCTCTAAGTCGCTTGCCAAAGATACCAAAACCTAAATATATTGTTGCGTATTTAATATTTTGTTGTTGAACAATATTGTACAGGGAAACTTACTTTGAAAAAGTCTGAATGCATCAAATGTAAGCCGGCCCTAACGGAACCATCTTCATACTCATACTGTCTTAGAAGAGCTTGTGGTAGCTCTTCTAACAGAGATCCCAGAGCGCTATCAGGAGCTTTAAGTTCTTGTAACTGCAAAGGAACTATTTCTCCTCTTTCATCTTCTCCGACCAAAAGCCTGTGCAATCGTTGAAGCGACCACATCCTTTGACTTGGAGCTGAAAGAAAAAATATTAAAAATGCCACTTTTATTGTGTTTTCTTCAATCTTACATAGAAAACTTAATTGCGAGCACGCTGCTAGAGCAGCGGCTAGTCTTGACATTAAGGCAGAATCTGCAGACGGATATAATTTTGGATCCAACAGGCACATTACCATATCCATCGAGGGTTGACTCAATACGGCTCTGTCCGAACCTAATTCGGTTAAACCGTGACTGGACATCACGGGGTACACGGTAAATCGCCATCCCCATCCGTTGACCGAACTATCGGTAGTAAAAGTCCATCTTAACTCATCACCTAAAAAAATAAATGTAAATATAATAATATTATAACACGAGAGGAAAATTTGATGAAAATTGGTTTACATAAATTGAACAATGATTTAAAAAAATTAAATCTGTTGTAAAACCGACCAGGGATCCGGATCGAAGGACCACAAGTATCGTATTATATCATTTACCTGGTATTCTTAACTCGGAAGACCAGTCACTCCATTCCCGGCCTGACATCGTAGCGACAACCCGTCCAGTACCGTCCATTATTTGTAGAGGATCGTGTCTTCTTTCGGTTGAACATCTTCTGTCGAACTCTACACGTAATGCATCTGTTCCTGGAAGACGAACGTGTCCTACAAAAAATCTCATATTACTTACTCTAAAAAAATTATTCAATTTACCTGTTACTTAGTTCCATTTTTAATGTTTAGACAACGAAATAATTAATAAAATCAGTTTGTAATGGGTTCTTATTGGTGAATTTAATGCACGGATCGAAATAGAAATATTTCCAGGAGTAAAACAAAGATTTAATGAAAACCATGTCAACGCAAATGGAGAACTCACTGTGCTTTTAACGAACTGAGAATGAATAATACAATTTTAGACCAAAGGCTCCAGTATAAATATACATTTGAAAACTCCGGGGGGTACAAATCTATGATTGATTTTATAGTCACTAATAGAATGACACAATCTGGAACAACAAACACTTAAGACAAGACAAAAACAAGAATCTATAAAGCAGCAATTAGACCTATATTAACATACACGGCGGAGACAAGACCTGACATCTAAAACGAGACGACTACTATAAACAACAGAGATGAAAATACTCCGACGAATATCAGGGAAAAGTCTGTTGGATAGGAAGAGAAGCGAAAACATAAGAAGAGCATTTTATATAGAAGACATAAATGGATGGGTGACAAAACAGAAACAGGAGTGGAACAAACACATTAGTAGAATGGCAGAGGATAGGATACTAAGAATAGCATGAGATGTCACCAAATGGACGAAGAAGTATTGGTTGACCAAGAAAAAGATGGTGCGATAATTTAAACAATTTAGGAGGCTAATATTGAAGAAGAAACAGGCTTTAAAGCCTACATACAAGAAGGAAGAAGAAGAAGAAGGCTTATGAAATGTTTGTACTATAAACCGGCTGGAAATATTAGCGTAAACTACCTAACTAAACTAAACTAAATATCTTGATCTACCTGAATTCAATAATTGCATAAAACAATCACAATATCGGCCCGAAGAGTCAACAAGTTTTTGTACCTATGTACTTTTTACTTAGTTCCAGTTTTAATGTTTAGACAGCGAAATAATTAATAAAATTAATAAAACCGACGTCTAATGAAATGTTTATGTTGTAAACCGGATGGAAATATTCGAGTAACTTATAAAAACTTGTTCTGCTCCAATTCAATTGTGTACCTGTTACTTAGTTCCAGTTTTAATGTTTACGACAGCGAAATAATTAATAAAACCGGCGTGTAATGAAATGTTTGTGCTGTAAACCGGCTGGAAATATTCGAGTAAAAACTATAATAACTTGTTCTGCTAGAATTTAATTGCATAAAACAATCACAATATCGACCCGACAAGTCAACAAGTTTTTGTACCTGTCACCTAAAATAAAATTCATGTAGTATAACTATCTAATAAAGTCGATAGACAACCAGTATTACGATCTGAATGATTTTGCTCGCCAGATATAAAGGACTAGAGAATTGACAAAAATAAAATAAAGTAATTTTTAATTTTTTTAATTTAGAATATGTGTTTTGTTGATAAATTCTTAAAGCCACTAAATTTTAAAATAAGTTAATATGAATATTCTTCTTTACGTTCAAATTATAAAGGATTTAAATCATGTTTATTCACCGTTGTCAAAGTTTATGTGGCTTTTATTTTTGCTTCTTCTTCTACTTCTTTTTCTACGGCACTCCAGCCCAAATTAAGCCTTGGCCTCCTTTATTTTTTGCCTCCACCCTTGCTTGTCTGTGGCTGATCTCCATACACGGACTCCTAAAAGGGCTTGTTTGTAGCTTCGTCGCTGTTTACAGTGTGTTCCCAGCGCTTTCTTGGCTTTCCAACCGGTCTCTTTCCTGCATTCTAGCATTCAATGCTCTTTTTGGTAGCCTATCCTCTCCCATTCTTATGACATGTCCGGACCATTGCAATCTTTGTATTCTAATGAAGTCTGACAGTGGTGCTTCCTTGTAAAGTTGATGAAGCTCGTTGTTGTATCGATTTCTGATGATTCCGTTTTCCCTCATAGGTCCTAGTATTCTCCTCAGTACTTTTCTTTCGAATGTGTCGAGTTTGCTTTTGGATGTTTTTATAGGGACCTATGCTTCACTGTCATAGCATGCTAATTAATGTTTTATAGATTCTTATCTTTGTATTTCGGTGGACATTTTTAGACCTAAATATATGGGAGAGGGCAAAATTAGCTCTGGTTGCCTGCGTTATTCTCTTGCGTATTTCTCTATCTTCTGATCCGTCGGCATATATTTCTACTCCCAGGTATGTAAATTTTCCAACCATTTTCTTCATGTATAATATTTTGTGGGACTATATTTCATCTCGTCTGTATCATTATTTTTGTTTTTTTTTCTGTGTTAATTTCCAGACCTACCTTTTTTGTTTGCGTTTTTAACTCTGATGTTTCCTGTGCTCCTGTTGATGTTCTACTCATAATATTAATATCATCGGCAGAAGGGGCCAGTTGGTCAGTAGATTTCCTCGTCCAGTTTGCATTTGCCTAACCCCATATTCCAGTGCCAGGTTAAACAAAGTTGGAGCCAGTCCATCTCCCTGCTTTAGTCCCTGCGAAATTTTGAAAAAGTCTGTCCGGTGGTTTTGTATTTGTACATTTCATCCGTTGTGACTTTAATGAGTCTATTTAGCTTGTGTGGTATTGCCAATTCAGCCAATATATTGTAGAGTTTGTTTATTTTGACTGAGTCATATGCCTGTTTGAAGTCTACAAACACGTTGTGAACATCAATGATGATGATGATTTCATGATTTACTCAAGATCTGTTTGACTGTAAATATTTGATCCAGTGTCGATCTTCCCCGTCGGAAGCCCGTCTGATACTCTCCAATAATATTTTCTGCTAGTGGTTGGAGCCGCTGGTTTATAATATACGTGAGGACTTTATATGCTGTGCATTCCACGGTAGTTTTTGCACTGGAGTTTGTCTCCTTTTTATAAATCGGGCGTACCTACTATACTTCCAGTCTTTCTTCCAGTCGTTGGGTATTTTCTTCTTGCCATATGTCTTTGATAAGCGCGTGGATGTGACTTGCTAGGTGGTCGCCAACTACCTTATACAATGCTGCTGGTATTTCGTCAACTCCCGGGGATTTATTGTTTTTCTGAGCCTTAATAGCTTCGAGAACTTCCTCTATGGTTGGAGCTTTTACTCCATTCTCTACTTCATTCTCTTATACGTAGTTCGTACCCATTTCATCTTCCATGTCTACTTGTGTACCAAGTAGGGTCTGAAAATATTGCTTCCAGGTTTCTGTAACTTTCTGTTGATCACTGATTATTTGCCCACTTTCATGTTTACATAGACTTGTTTGAGATTTATACCCACTTTTTATCTTTTGTAGGTATTCGTAAGCCCCTCTAATTTCGTTGTTTTTAAAATTTTCTTCCATTTTTTCTATTTGTCCATTTTCATGGGCTCTTTTTTTATTTCTACATATCTTGTCTGCTTTTCGTCTTGCGACTTTAAATGATGTTCGTCTTTCCGTGTTCTTCTTGTTATATACATTTTGTGTGCTTAATTTGCTTGTCTGCACTCGTCATCGAACCATGCTCCTCTTCTCGCCTTTTTCTTGTTTCCCAGGGTGGACGCTGCCGCTGTCATTACTGCTGTTTTGATATTATTCCATTTGCCCTCTATGGAGTTCAGTTCTAGCCTCCTTAACTCATTTGCGACTTCTTCTTCGAACTTCTCTTTACATTCCTGAATCTTCAGTTATACCAGGTCCAGTTTGTTTGTTCTTTGTTCTTTTTCGTTTCTTTCTTTGTTAACACTGCACTTAATTTGGCTTGGAGTAAAAGATGGTCTGATCCACAGCATGCTCCTCGTCGTGTTCTCACATCTGAGATACTACTGGCTGCCCTTTTGTCTATCAGCACATGGTGGATTTGATTAGTTGTGGTTCCATCTGATGAAATCCATGTCATTTTGTGTATGTCTTTATGTGGGAAGCATATGGAACTTATAACCATGTTTTTACTGGTGGCAAAATTTATCAAAAACTCCCCATTCTCGCTTGTTTCATTGTGTAGTGGATGTTTTCCTGTTGTGTCATAGAACTGCGGTCCCTTGCCTATTTTACCCATTATAATCTTGATGTCATTTTTGGGCGCATTGTCATATATTATCTCCAGCTGTTGGTAGAAGCTTTCCTTTGTATGTTGCTCTTGTTCTTCTGTTGGGGAGTGAATGTTTATCATTGTTAGGTTGAAGAAGTGGGTGCAAATTCTTAATTTGCATGTCCTTTCACTGACTGCCTGGAAGTCTATGATTTTTGACTTAAAATCATTATCCACCACAAATGCAACTCCTAATTTTTGCTTGGTCTCGTTTTACGTCGTCGATTTTTGTTTGTAAGAAAACGGTTTATTGTCGTTATTTCGAGCAGCACTCTCTCAAAATGTTTTCTTTTTTGCTCTGTAATTTCTTATATTTTTTTGCATAAATCACATATTAAATCTCTATAATATGTAGAATCTGGTATTAAAAGATTAATGAATGTGACCATAGACGATCCACTACCCACTCGTCAAAGAGATGCCTAATGGTGCGAATTTTAAGTGACCAGTATAGATATCACTATAAGAACTGAATAATAACCAGAGGGGCAGCAGTGAAAATCAATCAAATAAAGTAGGGCCTTGGACACGAAACAGATAAAATTACATTCTTGTTTGGGTTGTTATCCCCGGTATTACACCCCAAATGAGAATGTAATACCGGGGATAACAAGAGAAAAATTGTCGAGGTTTTAAAGGATGAATTCCAAATGTAATAATGTACAAACATAATGTTCAGCTTCAAATTTGACTTCTTCGTTATGTTGAAGATTTTCTCCGATTATAACCGCACTACCTCTACTTGCATTATCTTTAGAATGTATGGTGTGGTAAACTTTGTATCCATTAAATCTAATGAATGATTGTTTAGTGAGGTGTATTTCACGTATATTAAACACACATCAGTTTTGTTCATATCCTTGGTTAGTTGCAATTCTTGTTGTCTTTGCATTAATCCGTTGATATTCCAACTTATTATTTTAAGACCGCTGGTCATATGATTATAAGACGACAAAAAAAAATAGCTTTTAAGTATGTTTGCACATATTATGTTATATATTACCTTTTATAGTGACGTCATCTATGTATGGATGGCTAGATTCTTGAACAACAGGGTGTGGCGTAGTGGACAAATTCTGAGTGCTATTGTTAGTATCTTCCAACTCGGTTACACAAAGTTCTAGCAGCATAGCGCCTATTGAATGGTTAGCTGCGCCCATCGCTAAAAAAAACACAATAAAACCAAACTCTCACGCTTTCAAATACACAACTTACTTATCAGCACCGACGATAAAATATCTTTGGCTTGTTCGTCCTCGATCCTGTCAGCTACTCCTAATTTTAAAAGATCCACCAACAGTCTAGCATCGTTTTCTGTTAGAAGGGAAGTAAATTCGTCTAGACCGGTAAGACCGCCGTCGCCTATGACCTCGGCGTGGGAGGTGAGAGTTGCAGCTATTACAGACATGGCACTGGTTGACATTCTGGAGTGCTTTGATGACATGCTGGCCGAACAACTGCTTGCTGTCATAGACTGCAGTAGAGCCATGGGGTTTTCTTCCGTTTCGGGCGAGGTTGGGTTTGGACTCTAAAATTAATAATAAATTTGTTGATTTCTTGAAGGAAGAATTAATCACAAGTCAATTACAACCCTAATAATGTCGCAAATGGTTATAAATCATTTCAAAACTTTATGCAAGAAGAATGGAATAAATGGATGAAAAGAGAAATCATATGTCACCGCAACAGGACGCATGAAACTACCAAAAATTTCGGAAGTTTGTACCTGGTGAAAAATTCTTGAGAAGCTGTGAAAGAAGAAACGACTATAAAGTCGTTTAAAAAAAGCGGAATAAGTAATGCTATAAATGGTACTGAAGATAACGCAGTGTTTGAAAGGAATCACAATAATAGTTCAGACGAAAGTAATACGAACAGTAACATTAACTAAAGGAATACTACCGAGAATGTATATGAAAAATATGGTATGATCGTTTTCATCGTTTTTGGCGTGTGCGTGTAAAAACACTTGCAATAAGTTGTTTCATCTGTCTTTCCTTGTCTAAGCTCGATTCGTTTACCTCCTCCAGTGGCGGAGCAAAATGTAGCATGTCAAACGAAATAATAGTTATAAAAGAAAATTATAAATTATTTTTCATTAAATTTCTAATAACTGAATATACGTATAAATTGCGAAGAAGTATTTTTCTAGCTTGCAGTACAATAGGACAGGATATAACGAAAAGTACATTTTAAAAGGATTTTGAAATATACCCAAAAAAGTGTTAATTATTTAACCCACTTTAATTAAAAAATGATACAGATTTTTTAAATTTTAAGCACTGTAGCGAATTATGAACTGTTACAACGTACTGACCTTGATTAATTAGCTAATCAGTCAGCGTCTTCACTGGAACTGTCTTCATCATTGGAATCTTCCGCCAAATCGATGATAATCCTACTTTCATTTTCATCATATGTGACCATTTTTGCCCAGTCGTCCTGAATTAATTTTTCAGTATGCTTAAGACAACTCGCCCACACTGCAGGTGTTGCCTCAGCTAATGCATCGCCCCAAACTTTTTTCACTGTTTCATCTCCACGTTCATGTTCTCCAATATGACGATCATAGTATTGTTTAGAAATGCCCCAGACCAACTCAATCGGATTATATTGACAGTGATATGGAGGCAATCTCAAAACCTGATGCCCATGTTCTTGGAGTAGCTCGTCTATAACGTACCTGGTATTTTGTGGTTTATTCTGGCGACAAAGACTCAATAGCTCTGTCTTGCCCGAATCGTCGTCAAAAATTATTTTTTTCGCTCGTAACCATTCTTGTAAGTCCGATTTTTTCCAACTGGCATTCGGTAACTTTTCTATTAAAGAGCTATGGTATGAGGCATTATCCATAATAATTAGAGATGGTTCCTCCAACATTGGTATCAGCTTTTCGGAGACCCACTTTTTAAAAGACTCTTTATCTATAGAATCATGATAGTCTGCACACTTCGATTTCGTAGAAAACAGTAATCCAGCATCTTTAACAAATCCTTGCCTACTTCCGGCATGTAAAACAACAAAGCGTTTACCTGTATTTTCGTGTCCTTTTCTGATGCTTTTCACACAGTCATCTTGCCTAGTACCTTTATATGCCCCTTTTAGGAATATCCATGTTTCATCTAAAAAAACGAACTGAAGTGGGCTTGGACTTAAAAAAATTCTCATATAATGCCTCAAAAAATACAGTCGTTTGGAAACAATACATGGTTTCTCACATAGCACTCGTCTACTATTTTCTAGTTTGTATGAAAACCCACAATTTTTCATAAGACGCCACAAACTTGTATCAGAACCGTCATAGAGATGCTTGTTTCTTAATTGTGTATTTAGAACTTTAATTGTAACGTGCTCTCCTTTTGCTTTCATGCCATACAGTATATTTCTAATCTCTCCTTTTATAGTATCGCTGACATCATTAGTCTTTTTTTTTGTACATTACGTGACTCTCCTGGTGTAGTAAGAGCTGCCCCTGTCTTGTATTCACTCTTTATTCTTGTCACTGTGCGAAGACTGATTTTCAAAGCGTCAAATGTTTGTCTTTCAAATTAGTTATTCACAACAAAAAATAATAAGTAAAACTGTTCGGAACAAATTCCAACAATGACTGACTAAAATAGACTAAAACAACATAAAATATCAATAGCAATTGCTACAATTATAAACCTATTAGCCAGCTCATTCAAGAACAATGCCACAAGTCATTATTGCAATGGGTATCGGAAGAGAGAGAGTTAATTTATAATAAAGTGGAATTTTTAAGGTGTCGAGAGTATTATTTTATGTAATGGAATTCCACACAGTAAGAGCTCAAACTATTAATTAATTAAAAACTGTTTACTTATAAAAACTATTTCATCAGCTACTTCAAACCTGCACAGATCAGGGTAACATGTTAAAAAAAAAACACGTCACTGCCAGCTATCTGTATTCGTAAAGAGGCCGAACTTATCACCGACACCGTATCGGAGAAACGCATCGGTGTTATTGCTACAATACTGGGAGACGTGAGTGGTCTCTTCATTCCCTTCTCATCGCACTTTACCATGACGAACGTGACTCGCACAATTGAATTACGCATCTGTGTATCAGAGAGAGACGAATATTAAAAATTCCGTAGTATCTTATTTCAGGCACACGCCAAGAACGATGAAAACGAGTATAATTATTTTTTAAGGAGAGAGAAAAAATAGAGGAAGATGTAGTCTTCGCTTTGTCGTTGGTTTTGAAGAACATCTAAGTCAGAAAATGACGAACATTGGCTGATGACTGCTCTTCTTGGAAGGGAAGGCAGATACTACCAATAATTTATTATCAATAAAATAGTCATCTATGAAAATAAATACTTACATTTACTGCAGCAATTTCCGCAATCGATACTGGTGCCTCTCCTCCCCCAAACGCAATTTCTCCATCTTTGTTTAACGAGGACGCGTTCATAACAGACCTCTCTAACGGCGTATCGGGAGAAATCACTTGCTGGAAATACATATTCATATTGAGTGATTTCTTTTGACAAATGACAAATAAGATAAAGTAACATCACAGTTTTGACGATTTAACAACTAAACCCGTTTTAAAAACTCCTCTTGGTGATCCATTCCGCAATATCAATCACCCTTCCACGGTCAATTTACTTTTTAATAGATCACATTTATACAAATGGATATACATTTTGACGATGCAAAAATCTGTTATTTATCAACTCCCACCTCTCCAATTCCACACCCCCTTAGTTTTAAATAGGGAATATCCCATATCAAGCATTATACAGACACATCGATCTTGTTACAGTTATTTTCTTTGTAACCCTTGTTTTAATTCCTGGAAATACCCCCATATTACCCCTTACATTCTATTTGATGGTATTTTTTACATTTTATCTCCTGTGCATGTACTCCCCTTACCATTTGATGGTATTTGTTGATGTCTTAAAGGTCAAATTCTAGAGAAGTCAGAAGTTACCTTTTATCAAAAGAATAATTTAACTGGCTTTAACATTTTACAATCTATGATTTTATTTTTCATGTTATCAACTGCTGTTTTGCGACAAGAACAAGATATCAATTTATTGAAACTGTAACCCCTTTTAGAAATTAAATAAGATGTCTATGTTTCTAATGTCTAATTTTTTTTTCAATGGAAAATAATCGACTCATTGGCGAAACATAGGCGTCGTGTAAAATTTTCGAAATATGGAAAGAAAAATCCTGAATGACTGAATACTTTATAGAAATTCCTGTCTAAGATGATGTACCGCGCTTCACTATTTAAAATGAAGTGCTTGTGGAATTGGAATGGAGGGGACTGACAAATATCTGAAGTCTGTATCGTTTAAATGTAACAGTTTTAGAATAAAAATCGAACTATTTCATCGTTTTCATAGTCAGGGTGGATCGTTTTCAGTGGTCTACTCTGCATACTGAATTTCGTTCGAAACTAACACTACCAATTAAAGAATGAAATGCAGTCTAACGAAGTATAGAATCAGTATTTCGAGTTTTAAATATTATTAGAAAATTCAGTTAATAGTAGATAAGGATTAAATAATATAAAATATTATTTAATAGTTATTTTGGGTCAAGATTGTGCATTATAAAAATATCTGCTATTATTTATATTGTTTTATATTTCTAAATACAAAGTTTCAAGATTATTAAAGCCACGCTTCTGCTGCGTAAGAAATACGGTGATTCTAATAATCCACTTTTGCATTCAGAAGATTAATAGGGATGTTCACTAATTTTTAAATATTGTTAAATTCAATAGGTTATAACATATATAAAAACATAGCCAACATAAAATTGTTTAAAAATATATATTTCTTAAGATAAATCAATTCTTAATTTCAATTCTGATGGAGGCTAGAAAAACGGCTCCTCGCAGCGAGGCTACGGTGTGTGACGTCAGCAGTCGTATCGACAACTTGTTTTGTATACATATTTACGAAGTGTGACCAGTTCTTTAAGTATTTAATCACTGATAAAGAAGCCAAATAATTGGTGTTTTGTTCCTGGGTGTCTAAATACATCTAAAAACAATTCTGAGAAGATTTTTATTACAGTTACAAACAATTTAACACCATATTCACTTAAAATTGTCAAACCACAGGTTTTTATATCTGTACCTCGGAGGGATACAACACTATGTAAATTTTTTCAATTTTAACACTTTTACAGACTAATAATTAACAAACTTTATATAAAGGAATAGAGCACTAGGTGAGAAGAAAGTGACCTTTAACGAACATTAAGTTCATTTTTACTTAGAGGGATAAAACGCCATGTGAACTTAATGTTTTGTCCCTCTACGCATGTGAATTACCGCCGCGCATATCTCTATGATGAGAGGTAAACTGTTAGTGATCTAATAATAATACTTTTGCCATTTATGGTGTGTTTACACCATAAATGCCAATGTGGTTTGTTACTAATAATAAGAACAATGAACCATAATTCTCGTAGGAGAAAGATTCTTAAAGTACCTATTAAAAAGTTCTGCAAATTCTTCTACTGCATTTACAGGTAAGCTACCTTTTTGCTCATTATTTTTAAATTATTAAAAAACATAACCTCAAAAGGGTAATGTAGTGATTTAATACCAATCTTAGACTAGCAATATTATTAAATCTTTTACAACCAATATTATACGCCTTGTTTAATTTCAGAATCAAGTAATACACCAAGCAATGATGTTTAAACTGAAGAGCATATTATTAGAGATGCCTTGAGTTTTGATAACGAAGATCAGTCTGATGTAGACAAAAGTTTTGATAAACTATTCGTAGTCGAAATGAAATAAGATCTGCATTACTAAAATGGGCAGATACCGTCATTCCTGACAGTAACATAGAAGAAATCATACTATGGTCTTACAAATGTTACGGCCAGAATAAAAATGTTAGCATTAATAATTGTTTAAAAAAGTAAAAATTATCATCCAGAAGTTTCTACTAAAGAGTAATACCCACATGGAGGCGGACACTGTCCATGCGCTGATAGAGCGAAAGAGAAAAAACTTAACATTTCTATTTACACGCCCTGGGACTGGCAGCAGTTAGTCAGACAAACCTCAATGAAATATACCGTACATAATATGGAACTAGAAGATTTTAAAAATTTAAGGTCTTTGTATGATGTCAAAACATCTTAAAATCCGCCTTTGATTAATAGAAAAGAGACAGTAACAAACAACAAGTTCTTCTGTCAAACTGTGTTTAACTGCAAGTTAAGCAAAACAGCATTGAAACTCTGTTTTTAAAAAGTAATTTTCATGACAAAAACCAGGAGATTGACCTTGTTAGGTTTCGAAGGCGACACCTTACATTGCCAAAAGATTTGCAACTGGTATCACAAAGTCCAATACTTATATCACAACAAACGTATAACGATCTATTGGCATTACTGTCATATGTTCCTACATTTTGCTATGATTTTTATCAAAACTTAAAGCATACCTACTAGTAATACTAATAGTGACTATCCAGAAGGAGACTTACTTGAGGATGACTGAGTGGTTTGTACCTAAAATGCCATTTTGGTTAAATACATAGATGTATTATTTGTATTTGTAAAGGTAAATTGTATGGTTAAATAAATTTTGTCAGTAAAAGTCAAATAGGATTGTAGTTTTTTAATTGAATAACCTTATTAGATGGATATGGATACAACACCATGTCCGTTAAAAGGGTTAAAAAACACAGGAACAAATTTGTTTTTAATTATAACAAATGTATTATGTAAATAACAATAAACAGAATGTTCCATTAAAATATTGTTTCGATATCTCAATAAATAGCTGCAGCAATAATACTTTTTGGTGAAAAAAAGTTTAAAACTGCTCTCCTGTAAAGTTTTAAAAATGAACATAGTGTTGATTCCTTTCGAGGTACAGATATTTGCATTTATTTTTTTTCTAACTTGCATAATAACGGCCTTTTCTAGTTTTTCCCTCTCTTTGTAGCAAACACCACTTATTTGGCTTAATTATCACTGTATAAATACTTAAAGAACTGGTTACACTTCGTAAATACATATACACAACAAGTTGTCGATACGACTGCTGACGTCACACACCGTAGCCTCGCTGCGAGGAGCCGTTTTTCTAGCCTCCATCAAAATTAAAATTAAGAATTGATTTATCTTAAAAAATATATATTTTTAAACAATTTCATGTTTACTATATTTTTATATATTTTATAATCTATTGAATTTAATTGAATTTAACTATATTTAAAAATTAGTGAACATCCCTATTAGAACAAATGTAGACTTCGTCTATTACAGGAATAACAATCTAAGATTCCCTTCGAGTGTCTTACCGTTCCTCACTCACCTATCCATAAAAATTGTATTACCGTTTACTTAGCTATGTCAACTTTAAAATATTTCGTTTAGAAAATAGGACAAAATCAACTTTCCTGACAATTAAGTCCAAAATGAGGTAAGCAATGCAACCGACTTGGAACGTAGCACAGATCATATGTTATTCAGAGAGCTGACCATGTTGCTTGCTAAATATTTTACTGCTAAATAAATTACAACTAGGAAGAATCAATGACATAATTCAGTCATACACGGTTGGTTTTGTCGGGAAAGCGATAATTGCTTTCCTATTTAAATCCAAAGACTACTTTTTTAGATGCAATTTATTTCTTCGAATTTATGTTTTTACGAAATTATTTAAGTACTGTTCTAGTTTGAAGACTTTTCTCTGAAGAATTTAATTTTTGCAAACAAATATCATCTTTATATGCTTCTTAATCTTAAATGGCAATTCGTCAGAGTAAATATTTGCGATATACTCAATATATACGCGAAAAGCTATAATATGTAGACTATTTAGTAATAATATATGAGAAATTCTTACCTTGGCATTATTTTTTATGTTGGTATGACTGCACAGAGCTCTGACGATGGCCTGTCTTAGCTGCTGTATGTGCATAGCGTTCAAAATATGTTGTAGAGCATGCTGTTTAGCAGTATTACTCTCCAGAGACATCACGATACTGCTTAAGGTAGGCGCGTTTTTATCCTTCGATCGTAATGGAGGTTTCTCGCCATCGTACAAACCTAGTATGGACGAACCGAGAGGATCTTTCGCTACTGGAAAGATGACAGGTTCTACTTTCGAAACCGTTTGAGTGTCTTGCAACGTCCATGCGATTGAATGGGAGCTGCCGCAAGCTACTCTGTTGATGTGAACATCCTCTAAGCCGTGGACCAGAGCAGGTTTTCTGTTGACAACGGTGGTACCGTTGCCTTGTTGTCCGTGGTCGTTGTCGCCCCAGGCGAATACTTGACCGCTCTCTGTTACAGCAAGACAGTGCAAAGCACCAACAGCTACATGAATTATCTGTAAATAAGCATAACATATAAACTTTCCGTCAAAATAATTATTTGTACAGCAAACTTACCTTTTTGTCTCGTAGAGTGTCAATCACAGTCGGCTTTCGAACATGCTGATCAGTTCCATGCCCTAGCCTGAAATAGTCCCCTTTACCCCACGTCCAAATATCTCCAACTTTAGTTAAAGCCAAAGAAAACTGAGCCCCACACTCGATTTGTATAACGCCCAAGGTGTTAAGTCGTTCGATGTTGTGAGGGACGTTGCAACCTTCTGAACCTCCTCTGCCCAATTTGCCAAAGTCTCCGTCTCCCCACGAAAAAACTAGACCCTCATCCGATAGAGCCAGAGTTTGAGCGTCTCTACTGCCACAAGCCACTTGGACGATACGATGGCCGACGAGAGTCTTTACCAGTTTTGGTTTGAGTTGAGTCACGTTGTCTCCATGACCCAGTCTGAAATAAAACCGGATAAAATACGGTATTAATCAATGTTTCATAATACTTCCTTACATCAATATAAAGGATAACGTGAGGAAATAATTTAGAATTTAGAAAAACTAAAGAAGTCGATACCAACCTTCCATACTCGCCTAATCCCCACGAAAATAACTCCCCGCTGCTAGTAATCGCCGCCGAATGTGAACTGCCACAAGCAATATCTCTGATCTTCTTGCTTCTTAACGCCTCTATCATGCGTGGTTTGTCCAAATTCAGTCTATTACCATGCCCTAGCTTGCCGTCTTCACCTTCGCCCCACGAGAATACTTTGCCGTCTAAAGTCAGCGCCATGGCATGTTTGCCGCCCGAATGTACGGCCACTTTCTTGATAACGTACTGACTTAAGAACGGTATAGGCCGTGGGGTCGGAACGTTATTGCTGTGTCCTAGACCCAACCTACCGTTTGTCCCTTCCCCGCAGGCGTATAGTTTTCCTTCTTGCGATACTATGAACAAGGATTTTGATCCACCTGCTATATGGATCGGCTTCAACTGACTTAGATAATCTGAGAGTATGGGTAGTTTCACTTTGGAACCTTTCATTCCGCCCAGCTGGTCCTTATCGTTTAAGCCCCAAACGTACACCTTGTAACCGTTCGTGTTTTGGGCGCACTCGCTGTTAGGTTCTTGAGCTAAAACAAATTAAACGTTCATAGAACCCTTTCGCTTTAGATTAGAAATGAATTGGGGCTAAACAAGGACCTAAAACAATGTTGCCAAACGCATTAAATTTCTGATTAAAAACCCACTGTTGCCAATTCTAAAATATTCGAAAACATACAGAAATCGACAATGGAAACCAAAATCTTAAAGATGTTGAAATAGTTCTAACAGTGTCAATTTCAAGATAATGTATACATTTTTTGTATATGAATAATAATATGATAATTTTTCACTATAAACTGAAATTAAACTTTTTATAATTGTCAAAAATGTTACTAATAGTTTCCTACTAAGTGTTATCGATAAATTTTCCGAGTTCTGGTAAATTTGTGTATCAGGACAAGAATTGCTTCATGTAAATATGTTTTGGCAATGATGTAATGCTACTAAAATTAATTATAATTCAGAACTATAATGTGCTAAACTATTTTTAAAAATAATTGTACCTATTTGGCAATATTCAAAACAGTTTTGGTAAAAGTGACTCGTTTATGTCGTACTGGCAACAAACAAAACTGAATTACTTAAATAACACATTTTTTCCTACCTTCCACGCTTTTTTTTTTTAGATAAAAAGATTAAGATATCTTGTTGACGTCAGAAATTAAATTATTTTTTAAACATGTTAATGAAGTTAAATCGATATCAAAATAAAGTCTGTTATACGGAAGGTATACTTACTGACTGTAACCATCGATGGGCCGGATGAAGAGTCTTGACTAAGATCCCAGTCGTTAGCCAGAAACGACACAGACGATTTCAATTCTCCATAAGATTGTTTTTTAATGCCTGTGATAGTAATACCGTGAATTTTGCAGTCTATGCCGTTGTTTCTACATTTTACTATATTTATCTCAATCAAGGGATAGTGCTAGAATAAAATTGAAAATTTTATAAGCGTTTAATAGAAAAATTAAGAGATTTGATGTAAAATTTGTTAGAACATCCTCCATATTCGCCATATTTGACTCCATCTGACTTTTCTATCTATTCCTGATCTATTCAGAAAACTTTACAAAATATGCGAGAAAAATTATCCGATGCAGAACTGGACGAAGAAAATGTAGAATTAACACTTTTTTAAATAAATTACTCATTTTTCACTATTCGGTAGACAATTTTTCATCTTATCCTAGTATACTAGCAGGTAAATATAACAAGAAATATATCAATATATAAATTAAGCCAAGTTGCTATTTTTTATCTGGTCTTTGGTCACACGTGTTAAAATTTTAGCTGCTTCTTTTCACTGTTATTTGTAACAACGGCGACAGAACAATCAAACTGTGACAATGTTATAGCAAAATACCACACGAATACATTATAGTAATGAATCACGAAAGTAGAGGTTCTTGGTACGTTTAGAGCTTCTGTACCAGTCGCTCTGATGAATCCTGGTAGGATGAAATACGTATAAGCGAGTATACAGACGCACTATACGTTAAATCAAATCTTAACTGCCTTTTCTTTTATTACAGAAATTCTTTCAAATATGAAGATGATATATGAAAATATGAAAAAAAAACGGAATCGATAAAGAATTTATAAAGCAAATAAAAGGATAGTGAGTATTCACTGTTATTTATAAAGCTCGGATTATAGGCAAAATGCCTTTTTTGCCTATTATAATTGTTTTTTGCACTTTTTGCCTTTTTTCGTAAATTCCGCCTATTTGTGCCTTTTTTAAAATTTCATGGTACTACCCATGATATTATTCTATTACTAAACCATTCTATAATAAAATTTTGGGTCAATAATAAAATATCAATGGTTTGTTTATAAAACAGATTTTTAGGAAAATGTACCTGATCGAGACTTGGGGGGTTAACTATTTGGAAATCCCTAAGCTTTATTAGTTTATTATCAGTTGTACAGTCGGTTACTGTATCAGAGTTTAGTTACAAATTGCTATATCCTAGTTTAGTTTTGTTGCGTATACCGAAAAGCAAAGAACACGTTTTAAAACGTTTTAGACATTTGTGTGAAAAGATGACATCTAAATTAAGGCTATGGATCGCACCTTATTCGGAACTTTCTCTAGAAGGAGATGGAGCATTTTGTAAACCATGCGGCAAATCGGAATCGGGGTATTTTTTCTCTTTTTTCTCGTCCCACAACATAACTAAATTCTAAAGCGGTTTTAGAATTCTAATTATTTTTTTTTTAATTCTCAGATTTCAAGTAGAAAAAAGTACTTTATTGACCAGCATTGTGGAACCCAACTTCATAAACGTAATTTGGAAAAATTAAATTCCTCTAAGTTAGCCCAAATATCTCTGCGGGATAGTTTAAGCAGTTCAAAAAAAAAGGAGGAAGACGCATTTAAATTTGATTTATGCCAGATGATGATTGCATCCAACATTCATCTATATAAAGTTAATAACCCTAGTTTTAAATGCTTTTTCGAAAAATATCTTAATAAATCCTTACCGGACGAGAGTACATTGAGAAAACATACTGTGGAAAAATGTGGAATGTATTTCAAAAATTAAGCGGGAGTTAGAGGGCAATTTTTTGTATATTATCGTGGATGAAACAACAGATGTATGCGGCAGGTATATAGCTAATTTAATGATTGGAATTTTGAACGAAAACTTTGCGAGAAAACCTTATTTAGTTGCCGTTAAAAAATTGAAAAAACAAACAATTTAACAATAAGTCGATTTATACAAGATAGTTTAACAAATCTCTTTTTACCCAACGCTATACCAGTGAATAAAATATGCTTTCAGATGCTGCGGCATATATGTTAAAAGCTGCTGTTAATTTAAAGATTTTTTATCCCAATTTAATTCATTGCACTTGTGTAGCCCACGGGGTAAATAGAATTGCTAAAGAAATAAGAAATCTGTTTCCGTTGGTAAATAATTTTATAAATTTTATGAAAAAAGTTTTTGTAAAGGCTCCGTTGAGAGTGCAAATATATAAAGAAAGACTTCCCGGTGTCCCTTTGCCACCTAAACCAGTAATTACAAGGTGGGGAACCTGGCTCGAAGCAGTTTTTTTTACTTTGAACACTGCAATGAAATAGAATTAGTTATGTCAGAATTTGATGATGATATTTCCGAAGCCATTCGAGAAGCAAAAAAAAATTATAAAAAATCCCAAATTGAAACAGGAACTCGCTTATATCAATGACAATTATAAATTAATAGTTACCACAATTACCTTATTAGAAAAACAAGAGATAAATTTATGTGAGTCAGTAAAATTAATAGATAATTTAAAGACGAAAATTAAATCGGCACATGGAAGTAACGGTCAATTAGTTTAAAAAAAATGAAATATGTTTTCGACAAGAATGAAGGTTTTTCGTTTTTATCTAATGTTGCTAAAGTTTTGACTGGGACATTTTCCGAGGAATTTCAAATTATGCCAGATTTATTATCCGCTCTGAAATATGCTCCAATTACATCTGTCGATGTCGAACGTTCGTTTTCAATGTACAAATTAATTTTAAGTGATCGAAGATATAGTTTTAAGACCGAAAATATTGAAAAACATTTAGTTGTTTCTATTAATGATAAAATTTTAAGTGGTTACAATATTTAATTATTAATTTACAGTTATTTAGTTACTAGTTTATTTATACTAATGTTATGATTATGATGTGTAAATATACCTGCCTTAAGTTAATATTACGTTAATTCACTTTGTACAATAAATAATAAGTTTCCTTTATTGCCTATATTTTGCCTAAATGTTAATATTCCTGCCTTTTTTAATAAAAATCTTTGCTTATATAGGCGCCTTTTTCTTCAATTTTTGTTGTCTCTAAATCCGAGCTTTAGTTATTTATCACAGCAAAAACAACAAACCAATCGCATTTTGTCACTGTTATACAAAAATCCGATCCTAGCACACTTGTACGGGATTATTTGACGAAATCTATTTAGACGACGCATTGTTATTTATTACAGGGATAACGAGAGAGCTGTAACTAAGAGCTTAGGTAATTATGATACTAACCCCCTCTAAAGGAATGTATAAAGCGAACAATCACTGTTATTTATTACAACGAACACAGCATAACAATCATTATATCACTGCTGTACAAAAATGCTACTGTTATCTATTACAGTGACCATGACAGAACAATTCAATCGAAATTTAAAATATTGACAGAGAGTATCATGAAAAATTCATAAAGCTATCAAATTTATTTAGACTATTTACTGTTATTTATAACAGTGAAAACGAAAGAACTATAATATTATATCATTGGTATACTGCGATAAATTACGGTTACAATCACAAAAATATCATTGTTATTTATTAGTGACCATGAGAGAACAGCCGAATCGAAATTAAAAATATTTCTTGAAAAATTCTTTTACAACAATGACAACGACACAACAATAGCACATTTTGTCACTGTTATAAAAAACCGCAGACTATTCCACCTCCACTTGTATTCTTGAAAATATTTGATGATTATTTATGAAATTTTTGATGAAATTTAGTTAAACATATTTATAATTGACATGAGTTTACTTCGACTTACCTTGTCCACATTTGACAGCAGAACAACACTGGTATCATACTTCTTGACATTTACGACATTAAGTTCTGTCATGGAATTAATAGCATATCCTCCATTAACAGAGATGACAGAAGGCATGTAGCTGTTATCCCCGGGATCAACACCCACTTTTAAGCTCTTTATGGTTATATCGGGAAATATGTCAAGTCGAATCCAATGCTTTCCTTGGGAACCGCAACTCTGCCATGTCGTTCCAGGTATTTCGAATCTGACGGCGTATTTTGACGACACATTCACGTTTTTGACTATTCTGCCCCATTCGGTGATCAGTTCGCCGTCTAAGTCTACCGTGTCGTGTCTATAGTAACGACCAGCTCTGCCTGCGTGGACTTCCGGAGAACCTATGCAAATAAGTAACAACGTAACAAAACATACAATTTAACTACAAATAACATACCTGGTTCATCAATCCTCGAAAAGGAGTGTCGATGGTTCTTCTTTGTGTAGAAGCAGTTATCACATAAATCGAAACTATCACAGGTCTTGCATTTAAACCTCGGTCCTCTTATGGGTAAGATGCAGCATCCATTGCAGCTAACACCTTCGTGGCAAGACGGCACGATCTCCATTTCACTAATCAAAGCGGTCCAATTGTGCTGTTTCGGAAAATCAACGGTCAAGTCATGTCCATTGGGGGATATCGCTGTAACGATACCAACACTGTCGTGTGTCACATAGCCCCATTTGTATCTGGGGGTCGTAACGTTGGGTTTTACACGGACCTTATCCCCAACTTTGATCGTAGATGGAGCCGGTAAAGATGGAGGAAATCCTAGTAGTTCTATATGAATGAATCTTACCCAGTACGTACTGATTTTGTGTTGCCAATTTACTTGTAGATTTAAATCGTGCAGCCCCTCTCTGTCTATCTTTACTATTTTTCCAATATCACCGAGCTGCACTTCTTCGTAGCTTTTACAACAACGTACCAGCATCCCCACTTCTGCATTGTCTCTGACGTACATGGCATATTCGTCGTTTGACAGAAACTGGGATCTTCTAGCGTATGATTGATGCTTCTCGTCTCCGTAAGGATTGAGGGATTGAGCTCCTAAAGCATTGTCGTACGATATAGACTCCGTTTCTGAATCATACACCGAACTGAGCGAGTCACTATCTTCAGCTGCAACTTCAGGGTGTTCAAGCAGCCAACTCACTATCGACTCGGGGGTCGTATAACTCTCAGGCGTTATAGCTAACGACTTAATAGCCGCTTCAACTGCTTTCTTGGTGAATCCCATCTCTACAATCTGCGACACCATCGGATGAGGCGGCGTTTCATCTTCTAGCTCCCTTCGTTTATTAGTACGCTCACTGACAACACTATTAACCGAACATTCACTATTCGGCGTTGCCAGTTCGCTATTACACCTAGTACCATTCTTAGGCGTGGTTTTTTCGTTGTTTATACAAGGAGGAGTTTCGAAAGTGCCTTCTGCTGCCAAAAACTGGCTCAAGTTCAACGCCGCCAACTGCATTTCTTGGATAGTAAAGCCAGGTTTAAGAGGACTCGGCTGGATGGATTTAGCCAGTAGTTTTTGAATTAACAGCACCGGTTGTTGGTTTAGCTCTTCTTCTATGGATTGTTGTTCTTGAGATTGGTCCATTCCGTTTACTGGATACTTTAGAACTTTGCGGAGTTTGTATTGGTTGGTGTGAAGGATTCTGGTGGCGTTCAAGGCGTATAATATATTTTGCTGCGTCCTTAGATAAGCCAGATTGACTTGACCTAAAAATATAAATAACACAAAAATTATTCATGTCAGGAGTCATGGAGTCAGGTCTACTAAAGGGGAGAATACACCCTTGATATAGTTGAAACTTGGTATATAGACGACTCGCAGATGATACTCTGCTAAAAGCGGAATTTCTGAAGGATCTACAATAAATAGTAGACAAATATATTAAGAACAACAAGAGCCCAAAGAAAAGCACTTAAACAGTGGTGTATACAAACTTAAATATAAATTTTGGCCACTGTCCAAAAACTTACATCGGACAAACTGGTAGAACTTAACAAACGTATAGCAAAACATAAAAAGGCTTTTAATAATAGAAAAACAGATTCTACATACGCACTTCATCCTTTAGACCATAATTATTTTGTTAATGACCAATTTCTAATTCTGCATATTCAAAATAACGACCGTAAACCGTAGAATCTATAAAAATTAATAATTTAAAATATACAAATATAATTCTGAATGACCAACTTGAGACAAACAGCACTCCCCTCCTCAACTTATTCAGTTGAAGACTATAAAGTGTAAAGGCATACCAAAAATTAATCACTTGAGAAAGGCATTTTGCCGAAACAGCTGTAGTGATAATTAATTATAATAAATTGTGTGGAAGTGTTGAAAATAAAAGTTTTCAGTGTTTTATTGCTAGATAAAATGAACTTCCATCAAGTAACGGTCGAATCCATCACTTAGTTGACAGAATGATTGAGCTACGCAATATTTTTAGAGGAACCACAAAAACCTATCCTCACAGATCATCGAAATGAGGAAGCACGAAAGCTAAATATTCTTAACAAACATTTCTCCCCTATCTGCAAAGATTAAGGTACTAGAAGAAGAAGAAATCTGTCTAATTTCATAGGAAGATCATTATAGTTATTTATAGATTCCTTAGGAATGCCAAAAATATACCAAATCAAATAAAGTATATCTAAATAACGTACATGACTAAATTACGAGGGTAAGGTGAAAAGTTGCCGGTTTACGCACGCCACATAGAACGCCTCTTTCAGCTATCACCTTCTCAGTTTCAATTTTCGTCTGTCAAATATCAATTTTGGTTGTTTAAACTGTTAACTTAAAATTTCCAATTCTCATTTTTATTCACACACCGGTACGTTTTGGTTGCAGGCTGAAATATCTATCTATTATCTACTCCGCGTTAACGGTGTCTCGTATTATGTAATAATAATTCGTATTTTTAACTCTTCTTAGTTTCAATGTCACGTGTCATGTGTCAATGTTTTTTTCTTTTGGATTTCTTCTTCCTAGGGTATGACACGGTCCGCCATACTTACAAAAACATTTCAGCAATAAAAAAATTGATGAGTACAGCTCCCAAAGATTTTTATCTTCTCCAAAATTAAAAAAAAAAAAAACTCCTGTTTTGGGCTAAATAAAGGCCTAATGTCATTCATAGACAGATATGTTAAAAAAATGTTGATCAAAGTTTATTGAACTAAACTGAAATTATATTAAGAATTTTTAAAATAAAAAATCTTATTTTTTCACCACCGAGCCGTAAACTTATCACATTACCCTCGTAAGCAATAAATGTTTCTAAATAAAATCTTACCGTGATGCGATTTTCTATCGTGGCCGTTTAACGACTGTCTAAACATGAGGAGATTGGCCCACGTTTTGACGAAATTCTCACCGAGCAACATTCTATCGAAATTGAAATCTGGTCCACCTACCAATTTCAGGCTGTTGATGGGGACTTTCTTGACATCTCCGTTTTCGTGAACCTGTATCCACAGTTTGCCTTTGGGGGTGATTCGTACAACAGTGCCTTGAGATCCATCAACCTGTAATTTGACAATTTCCACTCTGCAGAATCGTTTAATAACATTGTAACGCAATTTATGTAAAATGGGTGTACCGTCACTTATGCATGCAAAGTTATAGTGTACTAGAAGTATAAAAAAGATAGAGCTTTTCGTTTTATAGTCTGTATTTTAGAGTTATGTAAAGCAATTATAGTTATAAATAAAAATTTAATAAGTTTCACAGTGACTTTAATTCCCATTACATTTGGTGTCAGGTGTGGGGTTCTAATATTACGTTACAATAATTTACAATATGTTATTGATGTCATCATGTATTGTACGACTTACCTCTGCTAATGCACCAATCCTAGGCCGAATATCCCAAGCTCCGATCACGTTCAGACAAGCCACAACCATATAGTGTTGTTGATCATTCGTCGGAACTTCCGAAAGCATGGAAGTCAAACAGGCGTCACTCAAAAAATACGCAGCCAAATTCAACTTTTGCACCAACATCGCGTTAAGGATCTGATTCCAACCCAAAACGCAGTGCAGCATCCTCAGTAGGTTAATAATTTCTTGTCCTATAGTACCACTATGGGATTGTGTTAGGAGCACGGACGATTTTGTTATGGAAACCGGTTTGTTGCAGCTGTCGTAGGAACATGTAAGGATTATTTTGCCTAGAACGTTAAGAAGTTTCTCTAGCAGTGGTGGTATTTCGGGATTGTCCATATCCCACGCCTTTAGTACTATCTGCAATAACCTAATAGTTAATATTTGCTTCAACAGTGCGGATTCGTTCCCTCCTGGGCTACTAGGCGGAGAAAGGAATCCCAGCAGCATCCTAATCCACGGTTTGGTGCTAAATGCCCTACACAGTTGCGTAGTCTGGCAAATACTTCGCACCAAGGTTAGATCAGCCCATTCGGAGTAGGTCGAACTCAACGAAGAACAGAATAAACTGCTCAAGCCATGTACAGTGTTAGGATGAAGATTGTTGCTTGACAAACCGGTACTTATTGCTATATTTCTCAGAAAGTTTATACTGGCGTCTCGTAACAGACGGATCAATTGATTATCTTTGACTAGCTGAGTTCCTGAAAGAGAAAATTGATATTAAGTTTAGTAGAAATTGGTACCGGGATCCTATAAATGTTTTGAATTAGCTCAAAGGATTCAAAATAAAAAATGGCGCCATATTTAACGATGTGGTATCGTGTTGTAGAACACTATATCTTGAAAGTGAATTATGCTATTGTTAAGGAGTCGAATAATGCCATACTATGGGTACAGAAAATTTCTTAGGTAATCTTGAAAATTGTAAAACCAGAGATGTAGATTCACATCTACATTAGATTCAGATAAGAATATAAAAGTTGGCCGTAAAGTAATTGATGGTCTGTTTTTTGAAGTTATACTTCTATACGCGCGCTCCACGTTGGAAATTTGTATGGGAGTGAATCTGTGAAATCATTACATATGTAAGATAATGAGTAAGAGAGAGAAGAAGATATATTTTCTCTCTCTTCCTCTCTTGAATATAAAAATGTTCCTTTTGTATATATATATATATATATATATATATATATATATATATATATATATATATATATATATATTTAATATTATATATATACATATAATATTATATATATAATAAAATATTTATTAATATTATTATTTATGTAATAGGTTTTGTATTATTTATTAAATGTTCATAATTATATTAGTCTTTTGTATTTCAAAATAATAATCTCAATAAATCACTGTATGACCCAGAACTGTCAATTTTGAAATACGTTTGTGTCATGTCCTCGGTAGTATAGTAGTCAGTATCCCCGCCTGTCACGCGAGAGACCGGGGTTCGATTCCCAGTCGGGGAGGACTTTTTTATTAATATTATTACATGGTAAATTAAACATATGCGTAAATAGAAAAGTTATGTATATTATTGTCATTTTTAAATACTTATGAATATTGCATTTTAATTTGTATTGTATTATTATATTGAGCCATGTACTGAAAATATTTCTGAAAATTATACACTCTAGAGTACACAGAAAACTGGAAATGGACATCAATAATACCCAGTTTGGATTCCGAAATGGACTTGGAACAAGAGAGGCGTTGTTTGCACTGAACGTTATGTCTCAAAGATGTCTTGACATAAATCAAGATGTATTCATGTGTTTCATAGATTACAACAAGGCCTTTGATAAAGTGCGGCATGATCACCTAATCAGACTCCTGACAGAAAAGAATTTAGATAAACGAGACATCCGACTAATAGCAAATATGTACTACAATCAGAAAGCAGTAGTGAGAGTAGAGAATAATACCACTGAAGAAATCGAAATAAAGCGAGGTGTGAGACAAGGGTGTATACTGTCACCAACCCTGTTTAATCTCTATTCCGAAGACGTAATGAATAGAACACTCTCTGAGCAATCCGTAGGTATTAAAATAAATGGTGTTAGATTAAACAATCTGAGATTTGCCGACGACACCGTTCTGATCGCAGAAACACTTGAAGAGCTACAGACATTGGTGAATAAGATAGCAGACTGCAGCGAAGAATATGGACTATCTTTGAACATAAAGAAAACTAAATTTATGGTAATATCGAAATCAACACAAAATGTCCAAAATTTATATTTACACAATGAAATTATCGATCGAGTTAGCAAATACAAATATTTAGGCACTTTTATAAATGAAGACAACGATAGCTCAGCAGAAATCAAAATAAGAATAGAAAAACCCAGATCCATATTCACTAAAATGAAGAGAGTGTTCTGCGGAAGAGATTTGAGCCTTGAAATGAAACTTCGCCTGATGAGATGTTACGTACTTTCTGTGCTGTTCTACGGAATGGAGTCATGGACGTTGAAAAAGATTGATACCAAAAAATTAGAGGCATTTGAACTGTGGATGTATCGCAGAATCCTGAGAATATCATGGACCGAGAGAGTCACAAATGTCGAGGTCTTGAGAAGGATGAATAAAGAAAAGGAAGTCATATTTACGATCAAAAAACGAAAACTGCAATACTTGGGACACATTACAAGAGGCGAAAGATATGAACTGCTTCGAATAATTATGCAAGGGAAAATAGCAGGAAAAAGGTCCATAGGAAGAAGAGGAAACTCCTGGCTAAAGAATCTACGGGAATGGTATAGCTGTAGCAGCAACGAATTGTTTCGGTCAGCAGTTTCGAAAATACGTATAGCCCTGATGATCGCCAACCTTCGGAACGAAGATGGCACTTGAAGAAGAAGATTATATTGAATTATGTTGCACTGTATTGTAGTGTATTTTTTTATGTATATTATTGTCATCTTTAAATACTTATGAATATTGCATTTTAATTTGTATTGTATTATTATATTGAATTATGTTGCAGTGTATTTTATTTTTATTATAACAATGTTATATTAATAACAAAATAAACAATGAATTTTACTGCAGAGTATGTGTAAAAAAATTTTTGGATTCGACTCCTTTCATACATATATGAAAATAAAAATATACATTTTCATCAAAATATTGATTCAATCCTTCATGTACTATACTCCTATTACAGGTCAAATGTTGTTTATTAATTGTTAGTAAGTTGTTATTAATTCTGTTTCTCTTTCTGCTATGTCTTACCTATAGCATTACATATGTAATGATTGTGCAGATTGACTCCCAAATAAATTTGTAACGGCGAATGCGTGTATAGAAGTGTAACTTCTACCGGCAGTCCCACTGGACTACCACACCCGTTTTTTTTTGTAAAAAATCATGTATGTATTTGCCAAAACATTAGAACAAAGTAAAACACTCAGTTCTGAATAGTGTTAAGAAAAGCTTCTCCAATTTAATTTAATTTAAGAAAAGCTTCTTAACAAAAGATACAATTAATCTATTTTTATTATGATACGATAAAAAAGGTACCATGTAGTTTCAATTATGTATTTAGCAATTTCTCATGCCCGCCAATCAAAAAAAGTTGGGGATTTGTTTAGTCTGTAAAAAAAGGCCAAAATACATATTTACAACCATCAAGAAAGAATCTATATAATCATTTAACGTATATAAATCTTAATGAAAAGCATTTCAAGCAATGTAAACTCATTTATCTCAAAACTTAAACTTAAACCTAAACCAAAACTCCTTGTATATTCCTTATATACTTATATTACTTACCATTATCACTCGGTTCTTCGGTTTCTGACTCAGACGTAACAGGTGACGGAGGTGAAGCCAAAGTTAAGTCGTACTTTCCTTCGATTCCCATTCTGTAGCTATTGGTTGTCCCGTTGTTCCACTCTACTCGGACCCACCCGTCGTCCCCGAGCTCCCCTATTACTCGGCCCTCTCCTGGGGGATTACCGTCCTATTTAAAGAAAATATATAAATGTTTCGTATTGAAAAATAACTCTAGCTTCCACAAGCAAATTTCTATAAATTTGTTTTATAGAGAGACGCATATTAAACACACCAGAAATCATAGTGTTGCTACATAGCGCCATCTAGTTTGGATGATAGAAGGTAGGATAGAAGATCATTTTGTATGTCTTAACTATGTAGCAACCGCCAAAATATATGAAAAATTGGAAAATATTGCTATACAGTATATAAACTGTGGTAAATTATCTTTGAACACTCAAGAAAAAATGAGAAAAATGTATTCTTAAAGCTTCTTTGGCAATATCTTTAAGTTTATACTCTAAATTATGTTGACGTCGATTAGAATGTCTATGAAACATCTACTACTTATTTGTATAATGTTTTTATTGTATTGTATTTAAACAAAATGTTTTTCTTTCCAAAAAATGTCAAGACAGCTACATAGAATGACTTACCTGATCGCCCCACTTCCAATCAGCTCCTCTGACGACTCTCGTTCCCAATTTCATCAAATTTGCCAATTCTGGACCGGACAAACAACTCGTCTTTGGCTTATTACTTTCGATCATATCGGCATACAGTACATAAAACTCGGATACCTTCCTTACTATACTTTGATCACACCCTGTTTGCTTCAACAACCCCAAAACTGAGCTGATAACGCCGCTGTTAACGATAGGGCTTAGTTCCAGAGCGTTGTACCTGTTCGATGATAAAATTCCTAGTATAGCCAGAAGCATTCTAGCCCTGGGAATGTCTCTTAATAACGTGTAAGTGCCTAGATTCAAATTGACTTTGGCACTCGTTCCTTTTCCTTTATTAGTTCTGGATGGAATGTCCCGTAATATATACGCTCTTAAAGTTTCGATGCACCACTCTGTAACAGCTAGTTGTGACAGCAAAATTTCCGTTTTCAAGAAAGGTGTCACCAAGTCTATGTTATCTAAACAGTGGTGAGTGTTTTCTTTTTTGTTGGTCGATAAATAACCGTTCATGATAGCGTATTTCACTGAAGTTAATAAATTTGTTTCGTTCAGAAGGTGGGATATCATTTGGAGACCTTCTTTCCTCGTTTTACATCTTTTTACCTGAAAAAAAAAAAAAATTACGATAGAAGCTTCCGAGATTAATAAATGCTAATTCTATGCCTCATCGAGAATGATTTAAATTCTGTTGGAGTTAAAGCATGGAGAAGAATTGCTAGAGACAGGGGAGAAAAAATGATTGTTCTGAAGAAGGATTTAGCTCACAATGAGCTGTGATGTCACTGATGATGATAATGATGCCTCGCCGAGCTTTCTACTCCTTTTACGGGGTCATTCATACGTGCCTTCTCTACTATAGTTTACATACTAAACATTTCAAAGCCTATCTTCATGATTTCAGGGGAAATACAGTCAAAATTAAATGAAATACAATTATCAATCACAAATGGAATTTAAATGCTCATTAATTCACACTAAAAACTTTATTTTTTTGTCCAATTCATTACAGATAAAATTCCTGTGAGACCAGATTCGGAATTTATAAAAATTGACTGTCTGATTTCATTATAAGCAAAGCAATAGAAGGATTTAAAATCAACAAAACGTTTTCCTAAGTGACGAATCATGCGAAAAGTCATTGACATCAAAAAACGCAACGAGTGCCTAACCAAAAAGAATAATACCTGTTAATACAAAATTGAAATCTGTCTTACATCACCACAAATCTTCTATCCCAATATCAGCCAGCACATAATCCTCACCTAAGGCAACCGTTCCTCAACCATTGCATTCTTATCCACAATCTAAAAAACGTTATCTCCGGATCGTCCAAATAGTATTGCTTCTGATGCGTATTAGGAAATGTACAGTCTAAGTCTTCAGACTAAGATTTACTCTTGAAGATGACTCCACATATGAAACCGAAACCTCAATATAGCCAAAGCAAAGCGGTTAGTAAACAGCCTCATTTCGCATGTTAAATCCCATAAGAAAAAATATTAACATCCATTCTGGTCATGTTTTGAACTATTTGGAGTCAGTCCTGAACGGCTCTATGAATCGTAAAGTTTTTTTTTTAAGGAAATCAAAGATGACGCCTGAATTTTTGACATAATAGGAGACGTTTTGATATAACACGTGACTTTTTAACATAATAAATGACGTTCTAATATACGTGACGTTTTGGCGTAAAATATGACAACTGACATGAGATTTTACGTGACGTTTTGATATCAAACATGAAATTTGACGTTACACTTTGACATAGCATGTAATGTTATGATATAATATGCGAGGTTTGACGTATGAAATTTTACGTGTTGTTTTGACATAATACGTGACATTTTGATTGAGACTGCAATTTACGTAGCTTTTTGGGATATAAAATGCTGTTTGACATAAAACGTGATATTTTAATAAAATACGTGACGATTTGATGTGAGATAATTTTTTACATAACTTTGTGACAAAACATATGAGCTTTTGACATAATACATAACGTCTTGACATAAAACTTGACATTTGACGTAGCGTTTTGATACAGCATGTCACATTTTGACACAACACATGAATTTTTGATATCAAACGTTACATTTGACTTGATACACAACGTTTTACGTGACGTTGTGATATACGTGGCATTTTGAAGTGAGATTTTATATGACAGCAAGAAGTTTTGACTTAATACGTGACCTTTTGACATTTTAACGTAACACAACATAATGAGTGACATTTTAACATAACAATTGCCAGAAAAAACATAAGCGTTTTCTGATGGGGAATGAGACCGATCGCTTTTTCCCGGTTTATCTCGGGAAATGAATAAACTTGAGACGGATTCTTATAATCGTCTCAATATTCATCATCAGTTTCACATTCATATCAATGTAATCCTAGTTTAAAAAAAACTTACCTGATTGTACATAACTTTTCGTAGTATTTCTATATCACATGAGGAATTTGTAACGAACTGGAGTATGGAATGGATCATGTCTAAATTCTCATTACTGACTTTCTTCATCTGTTTTTCGTGTAATTTAGTGACTATACCTGTTGACAAAAAAGACAAAGACAAACTAATATTGTCATCTACAAATATCTAATATTACCTGTCAACATCAGCTGTGTTTCCAATTTCTTCTCCTTATCTTGAGGCGTCGGTTCCGCTCGAGTTATGTTTTCGGTTTTTTCTACGGTCCATTTCTCTTCTAAGTCGTTTTTCATATCGCCGCAGTTTTTCGTAGGTTTCGAAGCGTTCGTATTAAAAGTTTCTGTGACAACAGCAGCCTTTTGAGTGCTGTTTTTGATTTCGTTGTTCACGTCGTCGGTTTCGCTTTTGGATTCTGAGATTTTTCCATCCGAACTGGCTTTTCGCATTTTGCTGATGTCTTCACTGGATTTGTGTCGTTCGATAGACTGTGATTGTATAGTAGCGTTCACTATATCTTCCGGTTTTTGAATCTCAGACGTATGTCTGCCACATTTTAGATCTTTAATCACTTTTTTTACCAAAGTTCTTACTCGGGGTTCCTTATACAATACATTGACCTTTTTAAAAGCTTCCATTTCCAGACTGATCGCCGGTTTTACTTCGTATAGTAGGAAACGACACTTTTCCAGCAAGGGTATGCAGATCTCTTTGTAACCTTTGTTCACTTCTTGTCTCGTTTTGATTAAGTTCCATTTGGTCTGGTGAACGCATTTGATGACTTCTGCTACTGACTTGGGTATTTTTACGCTACTTTGAATAGCATCTAGAAAGTAGTAATTAAAAAATCGTGTTACATATGTATATGAACACAGGATAAACACTGTTTTTAACTTGCTCTGAATTTATTTGTTATCGTGACATGTTTCTCTAAACATATAAACTCCAAACTCTATACAGAACGAGTTCAAACTGAAGTTAGAACTAAAAGGGGGATGCCAACCTCTCAAAGACATTTTAACATCCGGATCGAAGGACCAATTTAACGGGCAAAGTTTAAAGTTGTTCTTTATTAATAATTAGCCATTCTTAATAAATATTTTTAATCCTCTATTCTTCATTAAAGGTATAATAAAGGTGACTAAAAAAATTGCGTGAAATGGGAAGAAATTTATAGACAGAACAAAGCATCTGAGGACTCAAAAAGAAGAAAAGAAAGAACACTTGATTGGACGCCAAAATAAGTATCCTGCTTTGTTGTGATAATATATAAAATGTTTTTTAACAACGGAAAGCAAAGCCTCAGGTACTGAATCGATTATTTATATTTTGAGAAGCTTCCACAACGAGAAATGACCCTTGTAAAATTTTCCCTCAAAGGAAGTAGGAGAAGCAATGGCTGGACCAAAAAATACTATTCAATCTGTGTATTATGTAGGGAGAAACCGCTCTGTTGAAACTAAACATCGTTGAAGATTAAAATGCCTCTTTCCAATAAACGATTGTTTCTCCAGAACGACCCCCCTAAGTACCACTTCAAAATTTGTACATTTTCAACGTTCTTTTAAGCAGTCAGCGTATTGTTTAAAAATTTCTAATATTTTATACTCACATAAAACAATAAAATAAAAGAATTACGGTACGGCCTCGACTCTGTTTGGTTCGCTCGAGAATAACACATAATTAAGTGGAATAGAATATGGAGAGAGCGTATTAAATAAATAGTAATATTGTACTATTTATTTAATACAGCACTGATTATATAACGTGTCACAATACTTCTTTTGCTGTCATTATATGAAACATTTTATATAAAAATTACTAAATGAGTCTAAATGTAGGAAACAAAACAAAAAAACTTACATGCTTCTATTATAGGCAATAAAACAAAGCCTAGTCCTAAGTGTTTTAGCAAAACGGCATAAAGCACTCTACCGATTTCTTCTATGGGATGTTCGAACGAAAAATCCACTCTAGTTAAAAAGTTATTCGCCTTAGAATGCTGCTCTACTATAGCCAAAAACGATATGACGTACGGATCCTACGAAAAGAAATTAATATCTGTTATGGTTTGTAAATTTGGTAGGTTTCAATAATGATCTCGAAATTCGATAGGATTGAATAAAGTTCTAAACATTTGATGAAAAGGATTACTATAATTATTACTGCAGGAAAAGATAGTAGTGATGGTAAATCAGATCAGATCAGATAAAACGATCCTTCTGACCTGAGATATCTTTCATCTAGCGTAGATCCACATTTTCATACCGATTCAATCCAAGCGCTTTTTTTACACAATTTCCACTTTAGCAGCAATAACAGTTAGGTACTTATATCATCACTTAGACACGTACTGTTATATATTTTATGATTTTTCGCGTTTTTTTTTTAACGTTTACAATAATATTAACAATAAGAAAGGTGAACTGGACACTGTATTGATAGTAGAAGATCAAATATCAGAAGCAACAGGTAAAATGTATAAATCACTGTTTATTCTCAATTATTGTACTCTTTTCAATATTTTGACGTGACAACGTCTTAAATTAGGTTGTGGCTCGGAGTCACTCATGAAAAAGTGTAACGCCCGCTCACGTCTGTTACGATGAGTCACCGAACGAGAGAGAGGCCCGCCGGACCGGCGAATGCCTTGCGTCTCTCTCCCACTCAAACATGATCGGTCCGCTGGTGCGATGCTATTTCAACTATCATCGTCCTATCCTCAACAAAATCACTCAAATAGAAATTAGTTAAGTTTAAGTTTACATGTACAATGTTTTAGTAAACAAAATATATTTCTATAGTTAAAATTTGTGCAATTCTTATTTTCATTCAATTCCTTGTTCCTATTGTGCAATTTAATAATATTCATATCAATAAATATTCTACCGAGAAAAAGACGTTGTCACGTAAAATCTTCGCCCGTAAAACCGACTTTACAGGCAACCGATTTTTTTTATGTAGGTCTTTCTATTGCGACTGTAAAAAGAATCATTTATCAACGTCAACAGTCATTATATTCTAAGAATGAACCAGTCCAATCAGCGTCAAAAAATTAAAAGATAAAATAAAAAAATTCTTTACTTATATAAAAAGCATAATCGCGCCACTGTTCACGTCTTCGGGTAACGTTCACAGTCATAAATTTATTATAATTGGCATTTAATATTATAAAAAGAATGGCAGCTGAATATTTTTATAATTCAACAATTAGTTAAAGATAAGTAAATAAAAAATAATTTTTACAATTTTTCTCACAGACGCATCCTTATAATGATTTCCCTGACTATAATCAATTTACACGCTGCCATTGAACTGCATTTGTCTTTCGTCGCAGACCTCTGCTCAGTCAATACTGTCAGAACGATGACAATCCTATTGAATTTCATGCCTATATATTTATAATCATTTATTCCGAAAAATTTAATTTTGACTATCAGTAACAATATAATATACATGTCTAATTCTAGTTTTTAAGTGTTCACTGCGTCTTGAAGTTTAAAGTTACTGTAAAATTTTTATTAAGGTTGAACTGCAGTCTCAGTTAGTTTGTTTCTAATCCTAGAGATGGCTCTACTGCGTCATGCAGATGTGGTAAAATTTTCAACCTAATTGTAGGTTTCTACATGATGACTTTTCTATCGTTACATCCATTGGCAGAGTTGCCAAATTGTGTAGATAGTAATTTTATCAAATGAAGTTAAAGCCATGTACAAAGACCGCTTTGCCATTTAATGCTGATAACTTTTTATTTATATTTGTAGATTGTACATTTTATGACATCGTATTTTCAAAACAAAGGTACAGTATCCACTATTCTGTAAATTTCAGCATGACCAGTTCAAAATTCAAACCGATAACATTCTTATTAAAATTTGTTGTAATCTGCCAAAGTGTTGTACAAAGTAATCGATATGGCAACTCTGTTAGTATGACGTTTTGTTTAAAACGTTTCGAAGCCGAAAGTAATGCTATCTATGGAAGATAAATATTACCGATGTTTCAGATGGAGCCACCTCTCTAAAACACAATTTGACGAGACTTGTTTGACGAAATCTTTCATATGTTTAGGAATAAATATTCAACGTTTTATTGCAAATATTTTCCACTTTTACAGTTTTATATATGTTGTTATTAAAATTTTGTCCGGTTTCTTACCGGTAGCTTTATTATAAGCCGGAACAAATTATTTGTTCCTATTGTGGCAAACCTGTACATTCAAACATTTTCAAAAAATTCATAAGTAGTCCTTAGGATTATATCTTTATGTTGTAAGACAATTAACAAAATTCTATGTTTGGTTTTCCCGCTTTATACTTGGAAAAAAGTAGTTTCTTTGAGTTTTTTCGAAAACGAAAACATGAAGTTTGCTCAAAATTTGTCAAAATACTTCTAGTGATCATATATACCTTCTCAAATTTTTCCAAATTTTTTGAATGTGTAGTTTGTCTTTTGGGGGGTGCAAATCAACCTTAAATTATCATTGTCTCACGTTGATGATTTTGTTAAAAGTTTTTTGTTAATTCGTGCTGTAAAATTTGAAGTTTTTTTTATAAATTTCGTCCAAGATTCTATTATTTTGCCTAGTGCACTATTCTAATATATAAACAAAAAGAAACTCACCGATAGACGACTCTCGGCCAAAGCGTTAATGAACGTTTTAATCCTTTCGGTGGGTTGATGGAAATTTTTCAACGTTTTCTGCACCATGTTAACTCTCGGTTCGGTAGGAGTGTTCTCCGCTGTTGAGTTTGTGCTGCGGGAATCTCCCTTTTCGTCTTCGTAAGGATTGGGAGGTTGGTCCAGCTATACGATTAAACAAATTAGTTGAGACATTAAAGATAAACGTTTCATATTTCTTTCGTTACTTACCTGCAAGCCTCCGCTTAAAAACGCCGACTTCAGCCACTGACTCGACGACGTCTCTTCTTGGGCCAACGGGAGGCTCTGTCTCAAATTGAACGAGTGTAACCCCAACAGATATCCTAAATTTCTTTCGGTGTCTAGAATCATCAGACACACGTACAAATGGCTGAGATTGTTCGGCCTTACTTCCGTTTCCGGCTGGCAAAAGTTGCCGATCACGTAGTTTTCCATTAAGGCCATGAGCTGGCTGATTTGCGGACAATTGTTGATTATATGGCCCACTTCTTTGCCGGCGTATTTCTGTAGAATCTGAAAGAGGATGATTTATGCATATGCTGTAAATGCTCCAAATAAATATCTGAACCATTCTTTTGCGTTTCCAATTTATGCGCCAAATTTGACTGGACTATTAAAAGATCGTAAATGAACATTTACGATACTGTCACCAGTGAATAAATTAAAAAGTGGATTGACTTAAACAAACTTTAACACCACTCAATATTCGAGAAACCTAATTTGTGTAATTTCTGTATTTTTTTAAATCTTCATACTGCCATAATTTAAATCAGCACTTTTAAAAGAACACTGAAAACAGTTTCAAATAAATCCTGAACCTATCTTTTACTACCACCTATTCCCCCAATTTGACTGGACTATCAAAAAATCCTGTCGTCGGTGAATAAATTAAAAAATTGTGATCCATCCGGTTCCGTCGGCCATCTTCTTAGTATCGATTGTACTGTAGTGAGGGCAAAATCTACAGGTAGTTGGGACTCCTACAGAAATGCCCTTACTGAGTACAACAAAGAACTAAGAAAATCAAAAAGAAACTCGTGGAGAAAAATGTGCGAAGGGATAACAGAATTAGCCCCTGCACAACGGCTCCAAAAGGTTCTCTCAAAAGACCACACAAATGAAATTGGACTGATCAAAAAGCCGAATGGTGATTATACTGAGAGTCTAACGGAAACTATTAGAGAACTGTTAATGACCCATTTTCCTGGCTCTCAACAAATACAAGAAGATGAACCGCAAAGTGTGCAGCTGGCAGAGGCTCCAAGGGGCCTCAACAGATCCAGCAGGCAACTAGCGGAAAAAATCTTTACACAAAATAAAATCGAATTGGCCGTTAAAAGCTTTAAACCTTTTAAATCCCCTAGTAAGGACGGAATATTTTCTGCTTTACTCCAAAAAGGCTTCATGCAAATACAGCCGCAACTACAGCGGCTTTTCATAGCAAGTCTGGTGTTAGGTCACATTCCAAAAACTTGGAGGGACGCAAAGGTGGTATTTATAACAAAGGCGGGGAAACGTCCTACAGACGAAGCGAAGTCTTATCGTCCTATATGCCTGACCTCCTTTCTCCTAAAAAAAATGGAGAAACTAGTAGATTACTACATAAGAAGCGAAACATTAGCGAGGAAACCACTTCACAAACATCAGTTTGCCTACCAGACTGGCAAATCCACTATAAATGCTCTGAATTCGCTAGTCGAAAGAATTGAAAAGACAATAGTGGCAAAAGAAATAGCTATTTGCGCTTTCATTGACATAGAGGGAGCATTCGATAATACCTCTTTTGAATCCATAAAAAGAGCACTAGTAAAGAGGAGCATTGAAGTCTCACTAATACAATGGATTCAGTCAATGCTAAAAACGAGAATCATCACTGCTAGTATTGGAGGAGAATCTGTGACTGTGACAGCGGTAAAGGGGTGCCCTCAAGGGGGAGTATTATCGCCTCTGCTGTGGTCTTTGGTTGTGGATGACCTTCTCACTAAGTTGCATGATTCTGGTTTTATAACCCAAGGTTACGCAGATGACCTAGTTGTTACAATTAGAGGCAAGCATGACCAGACTATATCTAGTCTCATGCAAACTGCTCTTAACGAAATTAAAAGTTGGTGCTCGAAAGAGGGCTTAAATGTCAACCCCAGTAAAACGACTTTGATACCTTTCACAAGGCGACGTAAATACAATTTACAGGCTCCAACTATGAATGGCATCACATTAGACTATTCCAAGGAAGTAAAATATCTGGGGGTAACCCTAGATCAAAAACTCACCTGGAATAGTCATATTGAAAAAATTTTATCCAGAGCTTTGGTGGCAAGTTGGACCTGCCGCAAGACGTTTGGAAAAACTTGGGGCCTACAACCGAAAATGACTCTCTGGTCATATAAAACAATAATTAGGTCCATGGTCACATACGCATCATTCGTATGGTGGCCAAAAACACAACAAACAACAGCTAACGCCAAGCTTCAAAAAGTGCAGCGGCTAGCTTGTCTGGGAATCACAGGGGCAATGTCAACATGTCCCACTGCAGCTCTAGAGGCGATGCTGAACCTTCCTCCCTTGCAGTTCTGCATAAGGAGGGAGGCAGTAACTACCGCCTTAAAACTGCGACAGACACAAATAATGAAACCTGGAGATCTAGTTGGCCACCTGAAAATCTTAGAAGAAATTCCATTGGATTCTAAGGACATGCCGACAGATGTTATGCCAGTCAAATTCGACTTTGAAACACCCTTTGAAGTGGTCATAAAAAACCACCAAATGGGTGAAGAAATTGAACCAAAAGTGGAAGAAGGTTCACTCGTATGGTATACGGATGGATCTAAGATAGATGAAAGGGCAGGAGTGGGAGTTACTGGGCCCAATTTCAGGCTATCTAAATCTCTTGGAAACGCCCCAACTATCTTCCAGGCAGAAATACATGCTATAGACATAAGTGCCCAAGAATGTCTCAACCGAGACACCCGTAGGGCAAGAGACCTTAAAGGCTCTAAAGTCATTTACATGTGAGTCGAAGTTGGTTTGGGACTGTAAACAATCTCTCAAGAAGCTGGCGGAACGCAACAATGTAACTGTGATGTGGGTGCCTGGTCACAAGGGAATTGCAGGAAATGAGGAAGCTGACAGCCTCGCAAAAGAAGGAGCTAATACCCCATTCCAGGGTCCGGAACCCTTCTGTGGACTATCGAAAAGCCACATCAGAGAGGAACTCCGTACCTGGGAACTCAATCAACTAAGATCATATTGGTCTAACACACCAGGACAAAGGCAAGCAAAAAGGCTCATAAAAGTGTCGCCTACGGCAACAAACCGCCTTCTCGAAATGAGTAAAAAAGATATCAAAATGGTCACTGGCCTTCTCACTGGTCACTGCCCTCTGAGATATCATCTCAAGAAGATGGGCAAATCAGATAGTGAGAACTGTCGTTTCTGTCACAATGAAAAAGAAACGGCAGAACATATACTATGCAACTGCGTAGCACTGTTCTGCAAAAGACTAAAATTCCTAGGAGAGGTCAGTCTGGCGTCCTCTGACATAGGAAACAAGTCACCTAGGAAGCTAATCAACTTCATCAGAAGTATTGGCATTCTAGAGTTTAACTAGATTAAGGTATGTACAAAAGATCTCTATAGGTCGAAGTGCGGTGAGGCCGCATGGCCTTAACGACCTCACATAATCTAATCTAATCTAATCTAGTATCGATTGTTAACAAATAGGTCGTTAAAAAAGAAAGAGTGTCATTTGTGAGTACTCAACACATAATAAAATAATTGTTGTGGATTGAATATCGACAGTATTGTTGACTTAAAAACTGTTGCATAAAAAATATTATACTGGGGTGGTTTGATATTAATCTAGCTTAACACGTTGAGTGCCGATCACTCAATTCGGGATCAATCGGGTATCTTTCATGATACCGCCCATCTGATCGGAATAATGGTTGCATCCCCCTTATTTTCTTTAATATTTCAGCAGCTCTTAGGTCTGGTTACTGAACACGTGCTTTTGTTAGTTTCGCCGTGTGTTTTCTTGACGTGGTTTTAATTCGGTGTTAATTTTAAGACGCATTTAATTCTTTTGCTTTAAATATAGTGGAGTTTAAAAACTGTGGGACCAAAAATATTATACGAGTGTGTTTTGATATTAATCTAGCTTAACACGTTAAGTGCCGATTACTCAGGTAACTAAGAAATCGGGTCTCCAGAAAGACGCCACCCATTCCGATCAGAGTAATTGTTCCCAAACCACCAGCTATGACGAAGAACAGGAGTGGCTGATGCTGTAGAGAAAATAGCAATACTGAAGTCAAACTGGGCAGTCACGTGGCTCGAATAACAGATAATAGATGAACAAAGTGGATACTGGAATGTAGACCAAGAGATGATGCCTATCCAAGCAGATGTCGTCCACCAACACGTTGGACTAACCATCTAATACGTTGCGATAGGAATTGGATGCAAAAGGCACAAAATCGAAACAGATGGAAAATTATGAGGGAGATCTATGTCCAGCAATGGACAAGCGAAGATTGAATGATGAGGTTAGGTCGCTGATAACTTGGCGTGAACAAAAGACTTTGTCCATCCTTTGTTAATTTTGCGGTTTTTTGTTGGGGTTTTAATTTTTTAATAAAGCTGGAGCTTTTGGTCCAGCTTGTCAAAAAATACATTTATTAAAGAAAAAAATTAACTGAAGATTTTGTTTGCGAAATTATCACGGTTTCTGAGGATTGATAGCAGTGATGACGAATCTGTTTCGGATTTAGACGACTAAATCCTGATATCGGCACACAAACAGTCCAGTAGATCTCTACAGACAGTTATTGTTGTAGCTTTTTTTAGAGTTTAATGTAAATAATATGTTTCACATCTCTAAACATAGATGCCATCAACTTTTCAAGCAGATCTGTGCTTTATTCATTGTGCCTTAGCAGTTTTTCTCCATTTTTTATACTGATCTTTCGTCTTTGGTATGTAGAAATTGATTTATATTTCATCAACAATATCATATGGAGCTGACGAATTGAGAACGACACAACGAAAGATGGAGAGATTAATGCTTGGAATAAGCTTAAGAAATAGAATAAGAAACGAGGAAGTTCGTAGACGAACCGGAGTGGAAGACATTATCGAACATATTACAAGGCAAAAATGGAGATGGGCAGGACATGTTGCAAGAATTAAAGACGACAGTTGGACAAAAAAATTGCTTGAGTGGAGACCACGGGCTGACAAGCGAAGCCGAGGAAGACCCCCAACGCGATGGACCGACGACCTCAAAAGAATCGTGACCAATTGGATAGCAGAGGCGCAGAACAGAAGCAGATGGAAAAGTCTAGAGGAGGCCTATGTTCAACAATGGACATATGATCATCATATGATGATGATCATATGGAGCTTAATGTTGAGTAGTTAACAAAATAATAAAAAAAAACGATGTTTCATAAAAAAACTTACCTCATTAACGGACGAATTATCACATCTAAAATCTTGAACATCATACACTTTATTATTAATGACGACCCACCGTCCACCGTCCAGGTTGTGATTCTCCAAGTCAGCTTGTCGTATCAACGGTAAATCTTCGTACAATTTGTGAGTAATACTGTTGGGTTTAGTTTGCGTAATGCCAGGCCAGGCGATATCGTCGGCGTCGTGCAGCTCTATGTCGGGCATCAGTCTACAAAGCCTGTCGATGGATTTAAGGACGTCGCTGAAGGTGTTCAGCCAGTTCATATTGATCAGAAACAACTCGGTCTCTTGTTCTAACAGGATTAGGCTTACGATCAATTCAGGCAGCAACACTCCTATAGGAATAAGAAATATATTAATCACTTAACCCTTTCACAATCATTTGAAACCTTTATTAAGGAGTAAACACATGCAACAACCTCAAAAAGTATCTTGTGAGGTTAGAAAAAGCATCGAACAAATTAAGTGGCTTATAAAAGAAGCTGTATACGAAGACTAGCTGCAAAGTTTTCGATTGAAGATGGTCCAAGTGAATAAGTACCCAATATAGCAACAGTTTATCGCAGCAGAGAGAAAAAACTAACATTTCAAAAAATGATAAGAGTGATGTTAAAATAAAGTAGCGAATTAATAAAATGTCTTAGAAGCTGTATACGAGGGCAAGATAAAAACTTCTAGATTGAAGATGGCCCACGCGAATAAGTACCTATAACAGCAACAGTTTATTGCAACAAAGAAGAAAATCCAGCATTTTATTATCAGGAAGAGAACTTGGTATTTTGCTAAGGCAAAAAAAAATGTCAAAGAAAAATGGGTACACATCCAGTTACTGGCGACTTTTATAAACAGTTTTATAGACCTTTAATGTGTTTAAATACGAGAAAAACCTCAAAAAATGATAGTGTGGGTTTACAATAAAGCACCGAACTAATTAAGTGGCTTAGAAAAGAAGCTGTATGCGAAGGCAAGTTGAAAAGTCCTGTGTTTCGTGAGTAAATGATATTTTTATCAATGAAATTACTATTTTACTACGTTGACACGAATATTGGAATATGCACTTGATCATAAACCACTTGAAGACGGTCCACGTGAATAAGAATCCAACGCAGCAACCACCGAAGAAAACATCGAAAAAATATGCAATACAATTACAGCATATCACCAAATAAAGCTGTATGGGACTATAAACAACTCAGATCACGTACAAAAGTATATTTTATAATAATTTGAACACAGAAACATATATTTCTTACCTATTAGATCACTTTTCAAGATCTGCATCACTATTAGAAAATTCTTGGGGTTTCCTACGCAAGTATCGTAAGCAGTGTTAAGCGTCATGGTCACGAAACAGCTAAAGCAGTCTAAATACTTCATCAGCAGCGTTTCTGCTGAATCTTGACAGTCCATCGACTTGGAATATATTTTTCCTATCAATAATCGTTGAAACCTTTGAAGCAACTTTAAACTCGGCGATGGGAGGAACTTTTGGGAAGGCAGCTTGCCCGTCATTCCGATTTCCTTCACGGTCGATTGCGTAACAACACTTATGTTTCTGTAAAAAAATAATTAACCGCAACTTCAACACTTTTATTGACATATTTATGATTATCGGCAAACTTCAGAGTTGTTTTAGTAAATTTTTTATCAGAACAAAGAAATTTTACTTTATTATTACTGATTTTATCAGTTTTAAAGTAATTATGGATTTAAACTTACCTAACCAATTGTCGTACGAGATATAGCAGAGGTATCGTTATGTGCGAAGAAGATTGTTCGAAATTTTCATCGGCGTTTGCAAGCTCGGAAGCTTCTGAGTTCAAAGCTTCGTTCAAAGCTGTTTCCAGACCACCGTCTGCCATCAGACTCCACACTAGAAGGTCAGTCATGAACCTATGACCGGATTTACACATTTTCGGTTCCATATCTAAAAACACGTAGAATTTTAATTCTTTTGTGAAACTGGTGTTTCGTTTGAACAATATAAATCTGTTACATTGTTAATCCGACAAGATCAAAATTTTTACCTGTATTAAGTAGTAAAGACGATAATGTCCTCGCTCGACCATTAGCTGTGGGCAAGAGCACGGACCATCCGGTTTGCAAAGCTGCTTGGGCCGCGGCTTGCACTGTAGGCAAAATTTTTATAGCACTTGCCAAATAGACAACTTGAGATTTCAAATTTGCCAACAGTTTGCTGTTAGGGCCCAAACCGACTGATTTGGCGTCGAGATTATTAGTAATAATACTGTGCAGCTGTAAAAGAAACAAAAAAAATTAATTTATTATATTTAGAAGCTCTTTATTTGCTACTGAAAAGATGTGATACATAACAAAATTATTAGGAAGAATATATCAAGAAAGAAAATGTGTCGCTAACAATACTACCAGCGTGATTTTGTTTCTTAAAAATCATTAAAACACCAGTTATTTGTGATTTTTTCATCGAATAATATAATTAGCAATATACTTCAGAAACTTACTTGAAGTTGTAACAACTTTAAAGTTGAAATCGCGAGGCATTCCTTATCTTGTGTAGACGGATTATGGACTACTACCAGTTCCAGAATTTGATCAAGCAATCTAGAAAAAGAATGAATTTTTAAAATGAGAATGATTAATAAAAGAATATTTTCTTTAAAATCGTTCCGCTTCTTCACATCTTTAAATCACAACAGGCATATTGGTTCAAATCTTGTCTGCTTGTTTTCCTTTAAAAGGTCCTATCCTCGCTAGAAATAATTTTTCTATCGCTCCTTAATGCATACGAAATCAGAAAACGAGAGATTTCTTTCGATTTTTCATATTTTTTCTATTAATCACTTAAATTTTCGAAAAAAAAAAGAATTCATATTTTTATACGAAATATATAAAATGTCAAAATACTATACTGTTACGATAGCATTGCTACGCCACTGACGAGTCTCGCTACCAATCGTCTGACGTCACGAGCAGACTAATAGGCATCGAGCAAAAAGACAAAAGAGGGAATCTAATTGTTATGAAAAGGCGACCAAAAAAGTGGCCTCTGATGGCGGACATATCCGGAAATGCGAATGCACCAAATTTAAATTTTCCGACACTTATTAACAGTAGCTATAAAATAGTTTTCAGAATGTGTCTTAGACGAGAAAATTTTAATTAAATATTAACGATGACAGTCTAAAATGTGAAACAATTGTTAAAAAACTTCAATATAAATAAGATTTCATGTGACAGTTGGGACAAATAATAACATAACCCAACTAAAATGTGATTTCTTGTCTTTCCTTGTTTAATTTGGCCTCTCAAGATGGCACTTCCTGTCTAACAATATTTTTGCCCCCACTACCTTTACATTCCCTCTTTTGTCTTTTTGCTCGATGCTAATAGGACTTTTCATCTAAAAATAGTGTCAGCCATTTTTTTCGAACAGACATTTTGTAAACAGATTAGGTTAGTAATATAAATAATACAGATAATTAATATAAAAAATACCAAAGAAAGTCTAATTATTGAAAAAAATAAAGTGCCAAAATTAGCAAATCAATTTTTTTTAGCGGTGTTGCTATGGAATATGTAAGAGTGGTACACCCTCTAAATCATTTAAAGACAATACATATATTATTTTATACATTTTCTAATGTAGGCTTCTTATTGTTACCACCTTTTTTTTAATTTGAATTTGACTCTGTCAAGGTGTAATGACAACTGACAGAGGATAGACAGACAGACACGAAGTAGGAATAAAGTTATGTGAACGACATTGTGTATTATTTTTCATTTCTTAAAAAATTGAAGACATCCTTCTACACTAAACCCTTTATTTCTTTATAAACAATGTTATTTCTTTATTAATTAAGAAACATTTAGAAATAAAGCCTACATACAAGAAGGAAGATGAAGAACACATTTATAAACCAGTACGTATGACGTATGATATATATTATACGATACGTCATTGTCAAATCTGTCTGTACGAAAAACATGGCGGCTGATGAAAAGTTCTACAGCCTGTGGAGCAAATCGAATGTTCGAATTACGAGCCTTGTCGCCTTTCAGACTATTCAAGGGGACCGAGAAGCTGGTCGAACGAGAACCGTTAGCTGGAGTTCTCGATAACTGAACAAACCATATAAATAGAGAATTTTTATTGTAAGAGTCAGTCTGACACAAGCGCGTATTGTTGTCGGGAAATATAAAAACTTATAATAAATATGTATTATATAAATTAATGATGTTTCAGTATTTGTATAACACACATTTTAACAATATAAAATATTGTTAAAATAAGGGTAAAATTCTTAATAAATTGGACATTAATAGAATCGCGTGACAATACACAAATTAATTGTATTTATACAAAGATTTTACTTACTTGAAAGTCTGTTCTGAGAGATCTATAACAAACGGAAGCGAAGTTTTAGGCACAAATGAGTTGACGTCGGTCCAACAGAAACTCTGAGAAGGCCCACAAGATATTCCCACGATTCTTTGTCCTTTCAGAGACTCGATCATCTTCGGTTGTTGGATGTAAATATCGGGCGTTTCGAATAGTTGCTTGTTTTCGTTTTTGCCCCAACCGTATATTTCTCCCGTGTCTGTTAAAGCTAGAATGTGAGCAGTGCCTAAACTAATAGAAACGACGCGTTTGTCTTGCAGGATTTCAACTGGTTCCGGGATGCGAATGTGGTCTTCGTTCGGTTGGCCTAACCGCCAACCCTCTCCCTAGAGAAAAAATTAATTTGCTTGGAAAAGTATTTAAATATTTTGATTTTATTATTTTTAATATTTCTAACATATGACCTTATTTGGTTATTTATTTTAATTACTAATTTCATTTTCGACATTCTGTAAATTTCCCTCGTTAAAATTGTCTATATTCATATTTTTTCAGTCAAACCAATCCGTATGTGGGAAAATCATCCCAAAACTTCATAAGACTTATCTCATTTGTTGCGTCTCTCAAAAAGAGTGCACTTGTCCTTATAAAAAATTAACAGTCTCCTCTTCGCTGGAAATTGGCCAGAATCACTGAGTTATATTGTGGCACTGACGGCATTGTAGTATTGTACGCGTTGTTAGTCTGAGGACAGCTCCAGATGGCTTCCCACAACGTCCGATGGTCAAAATATGCCCATTGGCTATATGTTAATAAATTTTGTTTGTTCTTACTTCATTCTATTACTATTATATTTATATTTTATTGTTCATTCGTTACACTAATAATTTTAGGTGTTCTAAAAACATTTGTTTTTCTCTAAAAACATGTTTTTAGAAGGGGAGAATGTTAGTGTATTTCTTTTGTGCTGATAACAATTTATGAGTTATGCCAATTAAATTATATTCACATAATTAACCAAAAAAATGAAGGAAAAATAACGGTTCGTTCCGTTTGAGTATTATAATGAAAAGGGTACCAAAATCTTGAAAAAAAACTATCAACATAAGACTTACCTTTCCCCAAGTATAAAGTTTTCCTTCGCTGGATAACGCCACGCTGAAATGCGCTCCACAATAAACGTCCGTTATCTCCACGTCTTGCAATTTTTCTATCAACCTAGGTATTTTAGAACTTTCTGAGCCTCCTCTGCCTAGTTTGCCGTAGTCGCCGTCTCCCCAACTATAAACTTTACCTGTAAAAACGATAGACCGATAAAAACAATCGTTTCTAGGTTATTTTCAAGCATACCTTGACTGGTTACACAGAGCGTATGAGCATCCCCAGAACCGCATGCTACTTTAGCGACGTGCTGACCGGATAATCCAGCTACTAGGGTCGGTACTAAACAGTCTTCACAGGTGCCATGACCCAGTCTTCCATAATAGCCTTTACCCCAGGTGTACAGGGAACCGTTCGCAGATATGGCGGCACTGCACAATAAAAAGATATCGATCATTTATGACAATTATAATATAAATAATATAATAATAAAAAAATGCGCATCTGGAAGGGTAAACCTCTGCACGGACGACATCGCAATGAAGTCAAGACTATGTCGACAATATAGCGTCGAACTATTGGTTGATATCAGGAAAGATGTTCCCAGAAACAGAAGGTTCATTACTCACCATCCAGGATCAGGTTATACCTACCAAAAATTACTTGAAATATATCGTCAACGACCTTCAGGTCCAAAACGACAAATGCCGATATGGATGTCAAGCCCAAGAAACCATCCAACATCTTACTGGGGCTGCCAGGCATTTGCTGCAACTGAATATAAATCCTTCTGAAGATCCTTCATCAAGAGATAACTTTTAAACTGGGACTACAAACAAACCATCTCCCATATTATCAATACGTTCCTGAGAGTATGCTTGAGAATGACAACTACAAGCTACACTGGGATCGCACTGTGCTCACAGACTGTAAACTGTAGCACATAATAGACCAGATCTCGTGCTAGTTAATATACTAACGAGACAAATAACACTATTCGATGTGGCGATACCTAACAACAATAATCTGTGTGTTAAGTACAACGAAAAGATCGCCAAGTACAGAGATATGGAAGTACAAATAAGAAGACAATGGAGAATGGAAAGTACTCAGACGATACCTATTATTCTTTCTACCACTGGAGTCATTCTGAAGAAACTACTAGAAAACTGTGCTACTTTCGACGTCCAGATGCGTGCGAAAATTTTTGGGAGATACACCGACGTACCAAGTCACCTAGGACTCGATAACATGGAAAGAGTCCCACCAGAGCTCAATCCTTTTGATACCGTAGGTATCTGGGATGAGTGAATTTTCCCCTTGTTTCAAAAGGTTTCAGTGTTTTATTGTTACATAAAATGAATTTCCATCAAGTAACGGTCGAAACTATCACTTATTTAAAATCAATAAAATTACCTGTAGGTGGCGCCACATTCAATCTCAACTATATCTTTCTCCAACAAAGCTTGTATTACAGTGGGTTCTTCTCTAAAAGTAGTATCACCATGACCTGTAAAGAAAACGACAATATAAACGTTTTGTGTGAAAAGTGCTTGTTTAAAATTGACTCACCCAAACGACCGCCATCGCCGTTACCCCACGAATACACCTCAGACTTTTTTGTCAGAGCCATAAAATGCTTGCCTTCCGTGTGAGAAGCTATTTTTGTAATTTCTATATCTTTTAAACCTGAAAGAGGCGTTGAAGATTAAAACGAATAACTAAAGTTTATGTCGAAAACCAATTCAGTAAATATTTACCTTCTATGACTTGAGGACATTGGGTCTCGGAGGTGAAATACATAAAATACACTTTGCCGGAACAACTGAGTATCAAAATACCTCTGTCGGAACAACACAGTTGTTTGATTGTCAGATCTGCGATGGCCTCGCAACTTTGCGGTCCTGTTCCGATCGCCCAAGAAAGCCAACCCCATCCCCACACTCTTTGGCCGTTGAAATAATAGGATGACTAAAAAAGTGCGATTACATATATCTACTCCTTTTACAAACTGAATCTAACGACATAAAAACACAATTAAATCACATCAAACCAACCCGGCATTGGGATCAACGTTGTCAGATGCTTTTTTTTTAATTCTTAACCCTACTATGACATTGTTTTCAGTATTTAAGTGTTCAGTTTCAATATTCAATGAAGTTCTAAGAAAAGTAATATGCACATTTTGTTAAAAAAATACAATTTTATTAGTTGTTATTAAAATAATGTTTTGTTATTGCTAAAAAAATAATATGTATCTGATTATAGTTTAACGATAAAAGAAACACGAATTTAATTGAAAATACTCTATATTTGACGTTAAGATTTCCTCTTCGGCACGCTTTCCTTTTGAAAGCTTTCGATTTATCCTAAAGCGCGAAATTTTATTTCGCAATTTTAAAATTTAATAAAATATATGTACGCCACTGGATGGCAAGTGCCATCAAGTTTATTAAATATCGCACAGTTTTTACTTCGTTAGATTGTGACTGGAATAATAAGGTAAAGTCTGTCTAGAAATGTATAGACTAGGTAAATAAAAATAAAAACTTTAAGGAGAAGTATTATTTAGTGACAATACTAGTTTTAAACAGTTTTTCGGCCCAGTAGAAATATGTTTTAAATTATGTTGGTAAACAGAAATTTAAAACATTTTATAGAAAGAGAATGGTAACGTTCAAAACCACTAGAAACTGTCACCTTTTATCTTCTTAAAAGTGAAAATAAAAGATGATCAACAATAAAGGATATCTATGAAAGGAAATTCACAGAAGAAATTTATACATCTAATGGAAGTTCAAAAAACCTTACATGCTTCCAAGTCATTTATTAGTGTCACAAATCATTTAAATCACTAGAAAATGTCACTTTTTATCTTTCTAGTGGAAGTAAGAAATATAAAGATCAAAACTGATCACTTTCTAGATACACAAACTAAAATAGAAAAGATCTACATTCTAATTAATGTTCTGTAGCATGTACTGTTGTCAAAATCACTCTAAATGTCATTCTTTAGTATACACAGCAAAAAAGGGCATTTTTACTTTTTTTTTAGCGAAAATAAAAGGTGTGAAGATCAACAATGCAGCATATTTTTTAAATAAACGGACAGAGCAATGATATACATCCTGCTGAAAGCTCTACAGCATCATTATATTACTAAATTACTAGAAAATATCACTATTTATCTTTCTAGTGGAAATAAGAAGTAGAAAGATCAACAGTGGTGACTTTCTATGAAAACGAACTCCTATAGAAAAGATCCATATCCTGCTGGAAGCTCTGTAGCATCATTTTGATCTCAACGTTAATAGAAAATGTCACTCTTTATCCTTTTAGAGGAAATAAAAGGTATAACGATCACTTCATGTCACTTTATCACACTTTTTATCATCTTAGTGGAAATAAAAGGTATGAAGATCAACAATAAAGTATATATATGGAAAGGAACTCAGAAAGTAAAGATCTGCATCCTGCCAAGAGATCTGTAGCATCATACTGTTGTCAAAATCACTATAAAATGTCACTTTTATGTTTCTAGTTAAAATAAGAAGTATAAAGTTTAACAGTAATGACTTTCTAGGTAAATAAACTCCCCTAGAAAAAATCTATATCCTGCTGGAAGTTCTGGAACATCTACTGTTATCAAAATCACTATAATATGTCATTTTTGATCTTCTTAATCGAAATAAAAGGTATAAAGATCACTTTATGTCACCTAGTGTCACTTTTTATCATTTCAATGGAAATAAAAGATACAAATGAAGCACATTTAGGAAAGGGAACATGAAAACTACACATCTTCATCCTGCTGAAAGCTCTACAACATCATACTGTTGCCAAAATCACTAGAAACTGACACTTTTTATCGTTTTATCATAGAAATAGAAAGAGCTAGAAAGTACAACAGTGATGACTTCCTAGGCAAAGCATCTCCAAGAGTAAAGATAAGCATATCTATGAGATGGAACTCATAGAACATGGAACTACATCCTATTAGAAGCTCTATAGCATCATACTGTTACTAAAATCGCTAGAAAATGTTACTTTTTATCTTTTTGGTGGAAATTTAAGCTATAAAAGTCACCAATGAAGAATATCTATGAAAAGGAACTCAGAGAATAAGGATCTACATGATCTTGGGAGCTATACAAGAGTCTAGTATTGTCAAAATCACTAGAAATGTCACTGTTTATCTTCTTGGCGGAAACAAACAGTATAAAGATGACCAATATAGCATATCTATGAAAGGGAAATCACAAAACAAAGATATATATGTTCTGATGCATATTCAGAGAACTATATAGGTTCCGAAGCAATCTACTAGTGAGCCAAAACCCTTTGGTACTGCATACAAGCAGCAAAAGGCCTGGCAGAAAGCAACAGGACAATTGTGAAGTAAGTACCAGCTCATAATGGTAAAAATGATCATAGAAAGTTGATATATTTGCATATATGATTTTCCTGGTACCAGAATTCATGCGAATTAAACTCTAGATCCAACTGTTATTAAAATCACAGTATAAGACATGTTTCTCAAATGACACTACCAACAGGCAGATAAATCGTTTAAAAAGGTAAAAAATGAAGATTTTGGGACAGACTTTACGCAATTATCAAAAATTGTGGGTTTATGTAATGTAGTTTTCACTTACCTTATTAAAAGATAAAGGCGGGACATGCGAGCTTGCCAACCTATCTAAATGCGCCATAATACACACAGCAGCTTGTCTTAAGTCTATTTCACAGTCTTCGGCATCAGGCAACTCCAGCAAATCCAAATATATCTTTGAACTACTTTCCAACTGATCACTCTCGTCTTTGTTACCGAAAATAGTCTGAGACGGTTTGATTTCAGAGAGCCTCCTGATGAATGGCAAGAGAGGGGCGCTAGCCCCGTCTTCAGTCGATCTGTTATCAGTTATGTGGGTTTTCTTATTCCATAGTGTTAGTAACAATAAAACTACGTCGAGAACACTGCTCAATGTCGCTTTTTGCAAAGCGAATTCTAATAGTAGGTTTAAGGAAATGTTTTGGTCTTCTATTGGAACTGTACAATACTGTCTTTCACTAGATAGATCCCTGTAAAATATTTATATAAGTAGTAATTGTCATTATCGTTTTCCAAATATTAAGAAATTTATGACTGAAAGACATATTTGGTTAATTAAGATCATAGAAGGTGGTTTAATGCAGGTGTAGATCTTATAGATGACAAGAGATGCTAAAGGCCAATCAAAACAAATTAATATCTAAGAAATTAAGTACATAATGTGAAAATTAGTAGAGTACTATAAAGAGTGGGGTCTGGTAATAACAATTTGCTATTTGAAGGAGAAAATCAAGAAACAAAATCATGCAAAACATATAAATACTTGGTTATAAAAATTACTAAGGATGGAATTGAAAGGTTGTAAAAGAAAAGTATCTTCTTGCTAAATAACATAGACAAGAATATTTCAAAAGAAAATAAAAGAGGAATATATAATACTTTAGACTAAATTGGACTTGTAATAGAGTGTAGCAGCTGTATATGGATATGTTGAAGATTTGATTTTCAGTAGCAGAATCCTATAATCCAACAGGGACAACTAACAACAAATTTAGAAAGTATACAATACATTCGAATGTATTGTTTTCTGATGGAAGAATTAAAGCGTCATCACAAACAATGGTTAAGATCATACACACAAATATGTAGCTGACCATATTGAAGTGATGACCAGTTTGGTTGGCTGCTCCAGAAAACATAAAAAATCCACAAAATCTTCAGATTCACAGATATTTTCTAGTAAAATAAATGATGTAAAACATAAAACACTTACCCTGTGACAACTTGCTTCAAAAATTTGATTGATCTTTCTACTACTTCCAACCACACCGGCGATACATCATTCTGCTCAAACAAAGTAGCCACAGGCAGGAGTCTAAGGGCATCTAATGATTCGTTCAATAATTCGCTACAGAGATCGATGTCCTCACCCAATCGCCATGCTCGTTTCAGGAAAGCAAAGGAAAAATTTAGTGCAGCTCGTGACCCAACCTGTAGAACGATAACACATATATAAATATAGCAAATGGGTGAATATACCCATTACTCACCTGTGCCAAACTGGTGGCAGGATCTGCATTGGACATCTTCTTAATTTTGGCTGTTAATTTGGCATCTGAGGGTTCCATACTTGCTTTTCTGGTAAATATTGAATGTTCTATTTCAAGAGGATGGGGTGCTCGATTCAAGGCGATAAAATACCGCTTGAATATTAGTAAGCGATAGTGAAGCCTAATTGATGATAAAGTAGAGTCAGCTGCTTCAGCACACAGTGATTCTTGCTGTTGGTTTAAGCTGCAGATGCTTTCAGACAGTTGGTCTGTCGCTGGGATAAAAAATTTAGAACATAAGTATTTAATTAAAGTCTAATTTATTATTTTGTGTTCAAAAATATTAAAATTGCTACTTTTTATCTTCTTGGTGGAAATAAAAGGTATAACAATCTACCATAATGACTTTTTAAGAAAAGGAACTGAAAGAGTAACAATCTACATTCTGCAGGAAGATCTGTAACATTCTAAAGCTGTCACAACCACTAGTAAAGTCAGTTTTTATCTTTTTGGTAGAAATAAAAGATATAAAGATCAACGTTAATAACTTTCTATGAAAGGGAGTCACAGAATAAATTTCTACATCTATTGAAAGCTCTACATTAGCCAACTATTGTTAAAATCACTAGAAAATGTCACTTTGTAATTAAAAAAAAATGAAAAATGAAGTATATCTATGAAAAATAATTCACAGAGCAACAATTGACATCTCTTTGGAAGCTCTGTAGGATCCTACTCTTATCAAAATCATTAGAAAATCCCATTTTTTATATTCTTGGTGGAAATAAAAGGTGTAAAGAGCAATAATGAAGCATATCTATAAAAAAGAATTCATAGAGGAAAGATCTACATTCTACTTGAAGCTCATGGAGCCTTAAAGTGTCTAGAGTCATTTACTAATGAGCTTAAAAATTTTTGGGACTGCTCACAATCGTCAAAATAACTTTCAGTAAGCAACAAGACTTAAGATAAAAAGTTGATATATTTGCAATAGAGAAAACAAATATGATTTTTGTAGTACCAGAGTTGTTCTGGGTTGCAAAAATAACAGACAGAAGAGAACAAACAATACATTGAAATCTCGCTTAAATAATACTCTATGTGCTGAGAACAAAAAGATTGTTATATTACAAACCTACATTGCCTCTTTATTTGACTATTGTCTCAAAGATTTGTGCTAAAAAAACAGTGATCCCTGTTGCTTTTGTGAAAATGAAAAGGACACTTCAGGATTTACACTATGTGCATATATCATTGTTATAGTAAGGCTTTCAATGTTATTCTTGTGAATAATACATAAAAAACTTATTATTTTTCATAGTTTACAGTAAATGTACTCACTAGGTTGAGGTCCCCAATCCCACCTATATAGTAAAGACTCAATAGATGGAAATTTTTCTTTATATGAGACATTATTCTGGGTAGATTCTTCAGCATCCAGCTTTTGGCATGGTTGACAATTGCAACCACTAAGTGGACCACAAATTCCATCACAACATGTACAAGTTAATACCTGAAATCAACAAATAAATAATTAAATATGTAGGCAACTGCTAGAACAAAAATATTAGTTTTGAGTTGTGTTTTACAATGGCTTAGGAAAATACTGGTTGCCATAGTAAATATCACATCTTAAATCAAGTAGATATTATATTTAATAGGCTATGAATATAAATACAAACACTCTTAATATTTAAGTACATTTTCAAGACAACAAAAACTTAGAAAAACATATATTTACATGCTCAAGGACTATTGTAATAATATAAAAACAGATTCTTGAATATAATTTTTGAGATAATTCAATACTTTACCCTTTGCCCGCAGTAATATTTCCCGAATTCCCCTTGTTTTGCAGTCACCCCAGCACTATTCAGTCTGCCAACAGAGAAGTCCCCTGTTAGCTCTCCGTCTGTAATCAACCCATTCCAGCAGTTTATCAAGTTGTCCTGAGAGGTAAATAAGGTTTCTAAATTTGTTTTAAGCCATTTTATGTCCAATCGGGGCTGAGGCCTCAATGTTGTCTCACAATGAGACATTTTAGGCGAGTATCTACAAACGAATTTGAGTTAAAATCATAACATAATATCGATGAGATTGAAGATTTTGTAGTTTTATCTTCCATTATTATTAAGACAATGAGGTTTATTCATTCAATAAATTAATATTTACCGTACCTTGCAAATTGTAAACATTTTTGTCAAAGTAACTTGACACGGAACTGACAAGTTGTCGATTGTGACAGTAATGACATTAAGTTGTTGCACTGTTGCCAGATCTTAGAAAGGAAAGGAAAACAGGAATTTGAAATAGGCAACTTATTATACATTACATCGATGGTATCCTGGTTACTGTTTTCCACAAAATTGATGGGGATGGAAACTTACAACATCTATTTATTCGTATAGGAATATTGGAAGTATATAAAATCAGTTATAAACAGAGGAATATTAGAAGTATATAAAATCAGTTATAAACAGACACCTAATGAAAACTTACACATTGTACAAGTGTTTAACTTAGAATTTTTAAATCCAATATTAAAAGCAGTTTAAGTTTTCTGACTTAACAAATCATGCACGTTGTCGCAAAAAAATTGCAATCATTTTATTTTGAGTTTTAAATTTATATTTGTTTTATGTATATATAACATTTATTTCTTCGTTCCAATATGCGATTCGAACAGTTTTAATCAATTTACAACATTTTACTCCATCGCAATATTCTCGTAGTAGGTACATACCTACAGCATACAGAATACCTCTTTTAAACTTCTATTTATGACAAATAGCTTTTTGAGAGACATATTCATGGACAATGTGGTTTCACTTATGTAATTTTCTTCCCTTTTGCCTATTTTTGTATGAATAATTTTAAGCAACAACAATTTTTAAGGCTTGTTTCGTTGAAGAAACATAAACTTTTAACTATTCCCTCGTACAGGATTTGACAGTTAAGTAGGAGGGGAATTAGGTCCAAACATCTATGAAATTTGGCAACAGGGCGTAGTACATAAAATATTATTTATCATCATTGTTTAGTGCACCACATTTGAAAAATTGATTTATTTGGTATGTTGTAAATTATCAAGAAAGGGTTCGGAATGACTGCAACATACACCGAAATAATTTTAGCGAGTTGTATCTTAATCCTTCCGTTTCTTTATGAAGCAAGTTCAGCTTTCAGATACCACTTAAAATTTTTCCTTTATTATGCCTTGGTTATGGTAAATTCAGTTATACTCATCCCCGTTTACTGCTTTATGCCTGGAAATGTGAAAAATTTGCTGTAGGTATATTAATTTCAGATTGAGTTACATAGGTTTGGTTTGTTTGTGTTATAAAAAGTGATATTTTAGATTAGCTAGTGATTTTTGTCGATGGATTACAACTCTTCTCGGGATAAGATGGGTGTTGCGAGGGAAAGAAAATTTGGAGAAGGACCAGGCGTGTATCATCGTTTCAAACCACCAAAGTTCTTTAGATATTATGGGTAAGTACGTATTTTATTTAAAGAAACATGTAGTATGATTAACAATAAAATAATATGCAGAACACTTTTTAATTTAACTATTCAATTAATTAAGAGTTTTTTAACATTTCCTTCAATATTTTCTTTAAAAATGCGTGTTATTAGCTCTCTCTGAATAATCATGTCCTTTAATAAGATGATAAATGTTTTATTTTGCTTTAAAGCTGCTACAGCTATATTCGTAAGAAAGTCTTAAGCTTATTACTGATAACAAGATTTTCTTAAAACCTTCAGTCAATAATTCAATCAGTCGATGTCTAATAAATTTGTTTAGTAATGTAACTGATAAGAACAATATCTTTAAATCAAATAACGGGAATTATTGTATAACTAAGTCATTTATTGACGAAGACATGGAATAAAATATTTTTGTCTAGTGGCACGAAGTATGTCTATCAGAAGGTCACACAAGATTATGAGAATTATCTTTCGTATTTGAGGTGATTTATTTTATAATTGTGTTGTATCCTTTGGTATACTTAAGTATCCATATACAGAGTGTTTCATCAGACGGTGTATTTAACTGACGTCTGAGAATATTTCGATTTGGAGTCAGAAAATTTTGCAGTTTTGCATTTATATAGTAATATTTCCGAGTCCCATTATTAAATACCGTAAATCATTCGGTCATTTTTGAAAATTCAATAAAGATATGCTTATACAAACAGCGAAATACTCAAAAAAAAACGCTGATATTTTGCGTTTTTTTTTCACTTTGTGAGGAATTTTAAAAGAGAGAAATATATTTTCATACATGGCGAAAGGAGTAATTTATAGACGCATTAGATAAAATTTGTTTACAAGAAAGATGATATCAGGCCACCTCGCTTCCCCGACTTAATGCCTCTTAATTTTTTCAAAAGGAGAGTTCCATGAAAAATGAAAACATAACAATCTAGTAAGAGTGCGGTTCACATACGAAAATCTACTTATAAAAGTCCTCCATTATTTATATGTATTAAAAATTTAATGTTTCTAATTAAAAATTTCTCATCTTATTTCTTTATTTATTGCAACTTAGACAGTACTGCATTCTAAGTAAATAGGCTAGGAAAGCACTCATTTCCTATGTTACATCCCATAAGAAAACGCTTAGGTTAATTCTGCTCATTTATGGCTCCTTTCAAGGTAACTCTTAAATAGCTCGACGCATCGCAACGCATGGGGCGTCGTTGAAAAGCGGAGTGGTCAGTAAGTCCGATTATGTAAAAAAGTTACGTTTCACGTTACATTTAGTGTCAAAACGTCACATAATATATCATAAAGCCACTTAAAAATTTACTTTTTACGTCAAATATCGTGTATTATGCCAAAAAGTCACGTTTTGTGCTAAAACATCAGGTAATTGTACGTTTTACGTCACTTATTATATCAATAGTGTCGAAACTTTGACATTGACAGCTATAACTTCTAAAACGCTGCAAATAGCTCAGAGGAAAATGGAAAGATCAATGCTGAGTATATCGCTTCGTGACTGAGTTAGAAATGAAGACTTAAGAAGAAGAACAAGAGTTACCGATGTAATTTTTCGAATTGCCACACTGAAATGGAACACGTCGCCTGAATCCGTGATGAAAGTTGGACCAAAAGATTGCTTGAGTGGACTGACTGAGTGGAGAGCTTGTTGGACTGACGATCTCAAGAAACTGCCAAGAAATTATATGAAAAGTGCTCAAGATGAGCACAATGGACAAAAATGAGGGAGGCCTATGTCCAGCAGTGGACTCAAAGGGCTGGGTGATGATCATGATAATTAGGAGACCTGCGTTTTTGACCTCGGCGACTATCTTTAAATCGATTTGCACTGTTGGAAATACCTAGTAAATCCAATAAAACGGACTGTTTACGTAGAACTTAGGTATAGAGGTCGTGGCATATTATCATGCACGTTGCGTTTCCAGCACATAGCGTTTAGTTTCCGAAAAATATAATTTAAATGGTTTTAAATATGAACAACGCACACTGACCGGAACATAGCGTTTCAGACACTTAACGTTCCCGTTCAGTATATTCGAAAACAATATTTTACTGATGCCGACGGCTACGTAACGAGTCGTAACCGGTTGGTAAGGATAATGTGAATTAGATGTCCGTCGTTTTCCCCTCGTTGTTTATTTAGGTATTTGTTTGATTTTGATACAGAGTATTTAAAAAAATAATTTTTGAGGCTATTTTGTCATTTATGCATGTGTTTTTATTGCTTTGTGACAATTAATCACGGAAGTGATAAACAATTAGGACTTTTGTACGAAAGTGATACCTCTTCTTTTTAAAAATACTTCGTAAAATGTAGTATTTTGTTTTTTAACGGAACAGTGGAACACTCCGGACAGTGTGCGTTTTTTAACTGAAGGTGAAATTAAATTTAAAACATATTTAAACTGAATCCTGTTCATTATAAAATATCCATAATATTTTTCATCGTCATCAATTAATTCTCTGTATAAAGTCCAGTATTCACCTTCCTTCTTCCTTTCTGTTACCATTGGATGTACTTCAAACCTTCTTTTTAACACAGTTTTTCATTCTTCATCGTTAAGTAGAAGAGCAATTGCACATAATTTTTGTCGAGAAAAGCGAGATCATATCTTCACCGAACCAAACTGAAACGTTCTATGTATGAAAATGTGAACGCGCACGTGCCGGAAACTATACGTGCACGATAATATGTCGCGACCTTAAATCGGCGAACCGTCAAAGCTGTTCAATAATTGGTATATCTTGAAGCTCTTGTCAAAAAATGATATGAACAACGAAATCAAGTAATATCTCCGGTTTGAAAATTGATGTTAAAAAACTTGTCGAAAGTAACCCTTCTTGGACGGTGTGGAAGCAGATCTACAGGTAACGGGAAAAAGGATAATGGTTAAGATTGGTTTTGAATAGGGAACGCTGGAAGGATTTTTTAAAGTAGTCTAATGCTAATCAAGGGCTGTAGAGCTATAAAGGAGAAATACACAAAAATAAACTTCCAGTTTGACTTTTTTCGTTCATAGAATAGTTGATATTCAATGAAAAAGTGTTTACTTTTAAGAAATATATAGGCACTAAACGAGACCATTTACAAATATATTTTTTATTAAAAATTAGGATTAAAAGATATAAAAACAAAATCAATAAAAATCATAATCTTGGTTAAAAAACCATATCTTGGTTAAATTTTATCAAAAAAAAAAACACTTCCAAAATAATCAGTTTAAAGGAAATTACGTCAACTTTTTTATTTTCGAAACATTATATAAATACCTATCTTTTCTAAAAAAAGATATGGATAAAAATAATTGAACTAAAAAAAAGTGAATTGTTTGTTTTTTTTTATTTATTTTATACCAAAATTATTTTTTTGTTCTTTAGAAGATGGGAAATTCAACTTTCTATCAAAAATCTTTCTACGTGTATGCTTAGATTATGAGTTATTAAAAAAACTGAAGTAATAACAAATACAGGGTGAGTTTTTAGTGCGACATGGTCGATATCCATTCAGTGGCGGATCCAGAAATTTTGGTCAGGGGGGGTCATGAGTCTTAAGGGTGATTTTGATATAGGATTTAGATTTTTGCACCTTTACTATTGATATGATTTGTGCCTCACCTAAGGGAATCATTTTCTCAATAATTATTTTAGGCGATATATTAAACCAATGAGAAGTTATTAAAACACAAATACCTTACGGGTGCTAAGAAGGGTACAACATTAAGGGGTCTTAAACTTAAACAAAAAATAATAATTTAAACCCACATACTCTATGACAGTAAAATCAAGTGTACAAGACTATTAAACCAAAGGAAAGTTATTAAAATATAAATACTGAAAAATTAAGGACTGCCAATTTAAACTAGGTATTTTAAAGACAATGAATTTAAACCCACCTATCCTATAGCTACAAAATCAAGAACAAACCAAGGATAAATAAGTATAAACCAAAGTTAAGTAATTTAAATGCAATAACTCAATGTAAGTGTAAACATTAATGAATGTATTTAACATTCCTAATAAATTATATCTTAGCGTTGGATATCCGATATCAATTTGTAAAAACATTCATTTATTCCTTATTGCTATACGAAGTGGGAACATGGACTCTCGGAATTACAAGTATGAGGCGTATAGAAGCATTTGAAATGTGTGTTTTTCGAAGAATGCTGAAGATTTCGTGGACAGAGCACGTGACCAATAACGAGGTGCTGAGAAGAATGAGGACTGAGAGAGAACTCATAAATATTGTTAACAACAGAAAAACGAGTTATCTAGGACATATTTACAGAGAAGAAAAATATAACTTTCTACGACTCATAATAGAAGGGAAAGTAGAAGGAAAAGGTCCAGGAAGAAAAAAATGCTCCTGGTCGAAGAATGTAAGAGACTGGACAGGCATGGACACACATTCGACACTAAGAACAGCTCAAGATAGAGAGAAATTTGCTGTAGTTATAGCCACCCTTCAGCAATGATGAAGAAACCTTAAGAATAAGTGTAAACAGCATTTTATTTAAATTAATTTATTCAACAAAAAATGAAATTCAACTGAAAGCGACGGAAAAGGATTTTTGGAGAAGAGCTGCATTAAGATCTAGAAAAGAAAGGATTACCAACGAACGCATTAGAGAAATAATGAGAATCAAACGAACAATCACAGATGACCTAACAACAAAACAACTTATCTGGTTCGGACACATACAAAGAATGGCTGAACAACGAATACCAAAGGAAATATTAAAATGGCAACCAGAAGGAAAGGGAAAACGAGGTAGACGAGGGAGAAAAAGTTGGCAAAGTAGACAATCAATATAGAACTGAGAGAGAGGTCCATAAAAGAAGACCTATGGAACAACCGGACTAAGTGTCGATTGGAAGTCGGAAAACGGCGGAGAACGTTATAAACTGACAAGTAGTAGTAGTATTCAACAAAAAACATAATATGATTAAGGAATAGTTATTTTTATAATTAGGCATATTAGGCTATAAGTGAGTAAAATATTTTTTTACTCGGTATTTGAAATTTTTCTCACGAATTGTCAGCAACAGCCGGCAACGAGAGGTAAATAAAAGTTCAGTGATTAAAGTACTAAAAGAATAAGATAAGTAAATATATAATTTTATAAAAATGTATTCTTTTCGCCTATCCGATTTATCAAATCGCTCTATGATTGCATCAACATCTAGAAAAATTTCAGGATGCACATTGATGAGTGCTAAACCAGTTAACCTTTCTATTTCTAAGCCAAGTCTTTAGACGCTTAAGCGTAGAATGCTTTGTTGTTGCTGCACTGACTGGCAGTGTAATTAATATTTGCAGAAATATTCTGATATTTGGATACATATGAATATCGCAGTTTTCTAATACTTCTAAAAACAATCTGGAAGTTTTCCATTATTTTGCACGACTCTTTTCCACTTTTGCATCCACAGTGAAAACTCTTGTTCTACTGTGGAATATGCATTAAGTAGTTGGTTCAATAATATTCTGGTTTCTGGTGTCTTCGCAAGAGTTAGCAGATTGGTTTTGACGACAGGTTCGACGAGAAACTATACGAGCCTCTGGCACTCAAATGACGAATTGACAAAATTTGAAAATCGCGTAACTCTGAATTCGTGGAAGTCTTAGTCGAGGTATTACTGTATTTAGAATTGTTGATTTTTTTAAAGAGCAATTTAAAAAGGCTTCCATATAATTCTACACTTACCCCTAGAATAAATGAGTTTGAATCATTTCAACTCTTGACTTCCTGCTTATAGGGTTGATGGGTTTTAAATAATTTTTTTAGGATTATTTGATTGATATTTAATTTTGTTTTGGGGGTGGTCATGACCCCCGTGACCCCCCCCCTTGGATCCGCCACTGTATCCATTATGGTACCAAAGAATATAGACGCTTATATTCTTAACCGTCTATATTCTTTGATGGTACTTACAGAATATCAAATTTAGGAAAATGTAGGCAATGATATTCTCCATGCTTGGACAATATGAACCCTGCATATTTTCTTCTTCTAATTGTACCTATCTTCTAGAGATGTTGGCGACCACATTGACCCATCTTATTCTATTCACAGCAGCTCGAAATAAACTGACAATATGCAACCCTGTCTAACTCCTTTTTCGACTGTGAAGATCTCGGACAGTTCATTTTCTAATCGCACTGTTGCTTTTTTTTTTGGAGATATAAGTTTGAGATCAGTCTTATATCCTTACCATCGAGTCCTGATGTTTTTAGGATATCGATTAGTTTCCCATGTGGGACTTTATCAAATGCCTTCTCGAAATCAATGAAACATGCATACACATCGCAGTTGACATCCCTGGCTCTCTGTATTACAACTTGCAAACTAAAAAGTGCTTCCCTCGTTCCGAGGCCTGCTCTGAATCCAAATTGAACTTCACTCAGGGGTCGTCTAATTTGGTGTATATGCGCGAGTGAATGATAGTAAGGAGTACTTTAAGTACATGGCTCATTAAGCTAATTAATCTATGTTCTTTACATTTTCTGCATATATTCTTTCCATCTTCGTAATTTAACTTCAATGGTAGTCAAAATCTGGCCTTTGATGTCTACAACTATGCCTGAATTGCGTTGTTTTCTGGTATTCTGTATTCTGGTATCTGTATATTTTCACATATATATATATATATATATATATATATATATATATATATATATATATACAAAACTCAAATATTTGGGTGTGCAGCGGAAGATAGGACAAAGAAGTACTCTTTTTAGTTAACCAAGCTTTCGCAAATCTTTATTTGCATCATCAGGGTGCTACAATAAACAAAATTAGTACAAAATACAGAAAAGAATTATTCTGCATCTTACACTAATTGAGGTTAGTTGTCGTGATGTTTATTAAATGAAATGTGCAACTCATTTGATCCCTACAAATGATGGCGAAAACTATCCAAAATTGTTTTTAGCCATCATTTGTAGGGATCAAATGAGTTGCACATTTCATTTAATAAACATCACGACAACTAACCTCAATTAGTGTAAGATGCAGAATAATTCTTTTCTGTATTTTGTACTAATTTTGTTTATTGTAGCACCCTGATGATGCAAATAAAGATTTGCGAAAGCTTGGTTAACTAAAAAGAGTACTTCTTTGTCCTATCTTCCGCTGCACACCCAAATATTTGAGTTTTGTATTCTATTTGATCAGCGTTGATGACAAGCGTTTATCGCTTTTTCACTATATATATATATATATATATTGCTCTCGCAATCCGTCTTCTTACAATGTGAACGTTACTTATACAGGGTATTTAACGAGTTATGACCAATTTTTTTTTTTTTTTCGATATCGCAATGAAACAAACACCCTGTATATAAAGAAGGAATACATGAATAATTATTAATTTTCCATAGTCTTCTTCTTCTTCTAATGGCGCTACAACCCTTTGTGAGTCTTGGCCTGCTTAACAATGTTCTTCCATTCTGCCCTGTCGCATACTTTCCTTCGCCACTGCCTGATGTTCATGGTTTTAAGATCCCTCTCTACGTCGTCTATCCATCTTTTACGGGGCCTTCCTCTTGTTCTGTTTCCTTGGGGCTTCCATCTCTGGACTACTTTTACAGCTCGATTATCTGGCATTCTTTCTAGGTGACCAAGCCAGTTAAGTCTTTGTGATTTTACAAATCTGGCAATATCTGCGCTCTGCATTAGTTCATCCAGCTCGTGGTTCATTTTAATTCTCCACGAACTATCGCTGCATTGGGTTGGACCAAATATCTTTCTTATTATTTTGCGCTCAAATATTCTCAGTTGATTTTCATCAGTGGTTGAGAGGGTCCACGTTTCACATCCATATGTGACCACTGGTCTAATTACTGTTTTGTAGATTCTCAGCTTAGACTCACAATTCAGTAACTTACTTTTCATTAAGTCTTTGTATGCATAAAAGCACTTATTACCGCTAAGAATCCGTGCTTGTATTTCTTGACTGATGTTGTTGTTGTCATTTATTATTGAGCCTAGGTAGGGAAAAGTGGAGGCATATTTGTAGGTATGGTTGTCTACCTTCAGATTCTCATGTTCATTCGATTTTGTGCACTCCATATATTTTGTTTTGCTTTCATTTATATATAGACCAAACGTAGCAGCTTCTCGTTTCAGTTCTATAACTTTTTCGCTCAATACCCTTTTGTTGCGGCTTATTATGGCAACATCATCCGCATATGCGCATATTTGCATAGATCTTGTATTAATACAGCCGTTTACATCCAGTTTTCTAACAACAGCTTCTAAAGTTAGATTAAAAAGTGTTGTTGATAAGGCATCCCCTTGTCTAACTCCATTTTCAATATCAAAGGCCTGCGTCATATCTCCATCTATTCTCACCATAGCTTTGGAACCCTCCAGAGTCATTCGTATAAGTTTAACCAACTTATTGGGTATCCCTAACATAGATAGTTGCTTTAACATCTTTTGTCGATCTACTCCATCAAACGCCTGTTTGAAATCGATATACAAGTTGTAAATAAGTATGTTATATTCAACACATTTTTCATGTATACCTCTTAACATATGTATTTGGTCTATAGTTGACCTCTTTGGTCTGAAGCCACATTGGTATTCACCAATAATCTCCTCCGAAAACGATTCCAGGCGGCTATATATAATTCCTGATAATATCTTGTAGATGACATTTAAAACTGTTATGCCCCTATAATTTTTGCAGAGTCGTTTGTCTCCCCCTTTGTACATAGGAAGTATGATTCCCACTTTCCAATCTTCTGGGATGACTTCTAGTGTCCATATGCGGTCTATTAGTTTATGGATACGCCTCCATAGCGCATGTCCACCATTCTTTATCAGTTCTGCAGTTATTCCATCTGTGCCAGGTGCTTTGTTATTTTTTAGATGTTTTATGACGTTTATCGTTTCTTCCAATGTTGGTTGCTCAACTAGTTGTTCTGCTGTGTGGTGAATTATCTCTTCATCTTCGTTTTGTTCTTTTTCTGGGTTTAACAGCTCTTGAAAATGCTCCTTCCACCTTTCCATTATTTCCTCTTTCTCGCTGATAACTGCCCCATTTTTGTCCTTGCAAACTGTTGATCTTGTTATGTATCCTTGGGTGCATTGCTTGATTTCCTTGTAAAATTTTCTAGCCTCTCTTCTGTTATTATAATCTGTAATTTGTTGTATTTTTCTATTCAACATTTCTCTCTTTTTCCTTGTGCATATTTTCTTTGCATCTTTTCTGAGTTCTTCATATGCCTTTCTATTCGATCGGGAATCCCTTTGTAGACATTTCTGTCTAGCTATATTTTTGCTATTTATTACTTGTTGGCAATCTTGGTCAAACCATTCCTCGTTTCTTTGGCTTGAGGTTTCACCTAATGTTTCCTTTGCCATATTTGTAATTGTCGTTTTGATGATATTCCATTCTTCTTCAATGTTGTTTTGTTCTCCTCTTTCATTTAATATTACTTTTATTTTCTGCTGGTACTCATTCTTCTTTTTAGGATTTTTAAACATATTATGTATTCCATTTTCTTTGTTTGGCGCCTTTCTCTTTTCTTACCATTGATATTCTTTGTTTTATCTTCGATATAACCAAGAAATGGTCCGAATCGCAATTTGCACCTCTATATGTTCTAACATCTGTTACGGAGGTTGCCCACCGCTTAGATATTAATATGTGATCAATTTGATTAAATTTATTAGTACCAGGTATCATCCAGGTTCCTTTATGAATATTTTTATGAGGAAAACACGTACTAACAACTCTTAGTTTGTTTGCCATTGCCAACTGTGCCACTCTCATACCGTTGTTGCTGGTAATATCATGTAAACTATGCTTACCAAAGGATTCTGCATATATTTTCTCTTTTCCCAGCTTCGCGTTCATATCACCCAGAACTATAACTGCATCTCTCTTCTGTGCGTTTTCACATTCTACTTGTAGTTGGTCATAGAATTGGTCGGTTACTAGTTCATCTGCTGCTTCTGTTGGGGCATGGATATTAATAATTGTAACATTATGAAATTTGCATAAATTAAATTTGCATTTGTAACATTATGAAATAATATGCAAAATACGTCTAAGGGGAAAATTTCATAAAATTTTCCATAGTATGGTAAACAATATGTTCTAGTTTTCAAACTAAGTTTAACAGAAATCATTGACGAGTATTCGTATACAGGATGAACTACAAAAGATAATTTCGATTTTCTCATATTTTTTAAATGTACAACCCTATATTTTATTTTTTCAAAATATTTCATTTATGATACTCTTTCATTGTTATGAAGAATTTCCTGTACCTAAACTCATTACTTTCTAAAATATAACAATTTTCAATTGAAGGTGACTCGTCTACAAATTGAACTGGGAGCTAACGGCAACAATGTTAAATGCCAGAAGTAAATTCTTACCGGGGTCATTTTTATTGTGTATACTTCGCCAATGTGGATAAGTTAAAAGTAAGATGGCTCCATAAAATTTGTCCCAGTAACAATATACCTTCTACATACCGGTGTGATTCACGAGCGAATAGTTGAACAAGTTCGTTGAATACATTGAAACATCGGTAAACTTATCAACACTTCGCTGGTTTATATATTTACGTCTTTGGAAAGAGTGGGAATAGGAGAAATAGTTTATTCGTTCGGTTTCTTTATCAGCAAGAGTCCATAGGCGTGTTGTGTTCTGTTTCTTGTAAATGTGACTTTGTTTCATACTTATTAAATATACTTTATTATATTTATTAACTGTAAAATAGTTTTTGAGGTAAGTAAACAACAGACAAACAGCAGGATAATATGATTGATGTTTATTCTTTTTATAGCATTAAGATGGACCCCGTAGCGGGGCCAAGTAATGTACAAAGAAAGAGGAAGTTTATGTCGGTAGAAGTAGAAGAAAAGCAGATGGTCTGTAGAGTGTATGAAAATGTATAGTGGAAGCTGTAGCTCGGTGTTCATTTTTAACGGGAGTATCCTTTTTGACAATTGAACGCGTTATACGTGAAAAAAGGCGACTGGGATTGTGCAATCTCCAAAAGTACATGGTCGTGATAGAAAAAAAATTGAATGGGACGAGTACTAGCAAAAATTTTTACGTACTGCTATTCATTCTTTTTTGAGAATAAAGCGCCAAAACTCGAATCCATGAGGATAAAGGTAATGGAGAATCATCTCATTCCAAAAATTAGTAAAGACACGTTAAGGTTAATAATAAAAGGAGATTTAAAATTTATATATGCCAAATGATCCCATAAATCTATCTTAATAGAAAGAGAAGATTTAGTTTTATTGCGACAAAAATATCTTCTAGAGAGTTTCGTTCTGTCCACAAAAAATGTATTATCTGGACGAAACGTGGGTGAATGCTGGTCACACAGTATCTAAGATCTGGCAAGATACTACTGTAATGAGTTATCGTCAAGCATTTGGGGACGGTTTATGAACAGGGTTATGACGACCAACGGGTAAAGGGCAACGACTGATTGTTGCCCATATAGGTAGTGAGAGTGGCTTGCAGACGATAATGTACTAATTTTTTTAGTCACCGAGGGTGATTATCACGAAGACATGGACGCCCAATCCTTTGAAAAAATTGTTTGAATCCCTTCTTTCAAGAATCGTGTCAAATTCGGTAAACGCTTCTTATCACAGCCGATTAATAAAACAACTATCAACTATGGCCACCAGAAAAGCAGACATGCAGAGTTGGTTAGGGCAAAAATCCATTTTCCGAGGACATGGTTAAGGCTGAGCTTATAAGTGTCATTAGACATGGTGTAGATACAATGGCTCGTGATAGAGGCATCACCATTTGAGACTTCCCCTTAACATTTCGAGTTAAATCCGATAGAATTAATCTGGGCTCAAGTAAAGGGTTACGTAGCTCGTGAAAACGTGACGTACAACATTTTTGATGTCCAACGGTTGTTAGGACTCACAATGGAATGGGCAAGAAGATTGGGCTAATGCCGTATTTAAAATGTGGAGAAACCAGAACAATATACAATGAATGTAACAATTAATGTGATATTAAGGAAATAATTCTAAAGTAAATGTACAAAATGTCCATACAAAAATTATATAGGTCAAACAAATCGTAGAATCTAAAATAGGATTTATGAACATTCGATTTCTTCGCTCTAGGTCAACACCACCTTCATACAGGCCACAAAATTGATAATTGATAATTGAAAACTCCAGTACCATAGCTCTCATCTGCTTCTATAAACCAAGAATTAACCGAGAAGCCATAGAAATTGAAAGAAGGCCAAATTGTCTCAATAAAAGAGATGACGGAATCCGGCTACCTTTGACATGGAGACCTCTTATAAAGAAAATATCGTCTTCTCGACCCTCCAATCAAAATCCTGCCGTCAGAAATGTTCCCGCCAACCTTCACCCAAACCACGTCACCATCGACGGTATAAATGCTGTTCCCAGTAGCAGTAATGCATTGATTAGTGATTAGTGTAGTAGTGTCTAATCGACGTGGTTCAAACTGGAAGCCTGTCGGTGAGTTTAATATTAATTCTTGTAATATTATTAATCTTAGGTTTAGGTTAAATCAGTGTAATTAATTAATATATGAACAAGACGTGATAGTTTCTTAAATATTTTGAAAAGTTCAATCTGTAATATATAGAACTATATCGAATATTCCTCGTATACTAAACATACATCCATCACTTTCAACACAACTTCCTTACCACAATAGCGCAATACACGGGCTAGCCAAATTCTAGAGCTAAATTTAAACACAATTATATTTTTGTTTAGGCATTTCGGGATCACTAATTACGTGTATCCACTTCTATTCGTCCTTGACCTTTAACTTTTATTGTTAATTTGATTATTAAGAAGAATTTGCAAACTTTTCACTTGAATTGATATTATTAGAGACATGCTTTATCTTATTTTTGAGTGGGTTGTCACCGACTTCGTTTATAAGGCACGTGGATGGCTTACGAATTCTTCTTAAGTACTTAAAATTTTACAATCAAATAAAAAAAAAGCTCTTATAAATGTTGTAGTGACACACGGTGTTACATTATCAACTTTTGAGACTATTTACATGAAGAGAAAACGAATCATTCCAATGATTGAAGAGTATAGAAAATTTGGAAATTTCGTAAATTGGTTCAAATCATTTAAAGTCTTCTTTAGTTAATGCAGATGGTGTCTAATATTGGAAACCAAAGTAGCGTAAATTCTAGATGAGAAATTTCACTCAAAACGGCACGACGATATCGCACCATCAGTAATTTTTTAAATATTTTCTCGATGCCTTCAATTCATCAGTTAATATTGTATTTCCACCAGATTTGGATATCTTGGCACTTAAATTTTTTAATTTATTTTTGAGTGAAATTATGCTAGGCTAAGGATACCCATAAAGAGAGTTTTTAGTTTGCAGAAAATCTAGCGTATTTGCTAGTGGCTTAGAGGGTTTTCAGACGAGGATACTGTATGCGAGATACTGTATGCGAGATACAGAATTTTCGATGGCGGCTGTATCAGATTCACGGGCATGCTCGTCAGTATGAAAATAGTAGCAGTGCAGTGCGGTTATATTTTTGGATTATGGATGTAGAAGAGTGTATTATGCTGTGGTACATATTAAATAAAAAGAAACTGAAAAGACGACGTAATTTGTGGGTTCATCCTATTGTAGAATTAAGAGAAACCAAGGGAACGTATAGTTCGCTGTATCAAGATTTATTGCAAGATCCATCGAAGTTTTTTAATTATTTTCGAATGTCTGTGAAGTCGTTTGAAGAACTTCATAAAATTTTGGAAATTCAATTGAGTAAAAAAGACACAACTATGCGTAGAATTATTTCATCAAAAGAACGACTTTCTATGACTTTTTAAAGTTAAAGTCTATGACTTAAATTTAAAATAAATATGTGTACTTATCTCCAATTTGTAAATTGTTTACCTCGCCCTAAATAAAAAATGACCGTATTCCTTTCACAATAATGTAGTTTGATATTCGTTAAATAATCAAAATTCCAATTAGCAAACTTTTAAAACTAAACTGTATACGTATGAAACAAAATATTAAACTATTCTACTATGTATTTATAATAAAAACATGTTTATTTCTTACCATATTTATTTTGCTGTACTGCAGTCATGGCCTCAAAATTGTCGCTTAGAATTTTCGACCCAGCACTGCTGCTTTTTATTTCTATTGCAGTAATCTGGCGATGCTGTATCCCATAGACAGGAATATGATTGTACCAAACAAATAAATTTGTCACTATCAAATACAGTACGCTCCATTATTTAACTATATTCAGAAAACACCGTCTTTCTTTCGTTGCTCATTCACAATATTCGACAGAAAATCGCGCGTCTATGGAATGTGGTGCAAAAGTATTCGTGTCTGAAAGCGTTCATTTAACGTAATGTTTCTTCTGTATCTGGGATACGCATTCAGTCGTCGGCGACAGGAAGGTCCGAGATACTGAATTCGGTATTTCGCATACTGTATCTCTCGCGCGTCTCGTGTGAAAAGCTCCATTTGAGTCTATGTAATATCTGCATCTCGGATACGCGTATCTCGGATACAGTATCCTCGTCTGAAAGGGGGCTTAGTCTTTCGAAGTTTTATTCAAGGTACAAGGCAGTTCATTTTAATTAAAGTAAAAACATTGAAATTAATCAATGATTGTAAATTTGAACTACGTATATGCCTTAAAACTTTTCATTGGAAGAAAATAGAAATAAGAGTTTCAATGGATCTAGAGCTCTAGGAATCAACAGCAAATCTAATGTTATCAAAATACACAGATTTCAATCAAAAGTTCTACGAACAATCGCTAATGCCACTTGGTATGTCCACAACAATATTTTGCTTAGAGATCTGCAGGTAGTAAAATTCCCTGAAGAGTTAAAAAAAATCTGAACAATATCAAGATGGCTAGGCGTGTATCCTAATACCCTGACATACAATCTTCTCAACAACAACAAGCGAAGAAATTGAAGAGATATGATCTCTCGACCTATCTAACCTAACCGATCAAGATAGTGCACAAAGTTGTGGAAGCAAGGTACACCTTCAACGGTGACAACCATTGTGTTTTGAGCCGTTTTTAGTAATAATTTTAATCATTGTTTTTATTGTGAAACAGATTTTAAAATTTCTTAGATGTCAATAAACAAAAATTCGTTGTAAATTGCAAGTACAAGACAAGAAGTATCTGAAAATCGACATTAAGTTCCAATTACGTACCATTATTATTTTACAGAACATTTATGGAAGTATGTAAACAATTTGCGTAATACGGATTATGTGATTATCTGTTGGATAGATAAGTGAACAAACCAATAAAAGTATATGACGAAATTATATAGTACCTACCAAAGATAACGATTTATCCTCGGTACGTTTGTATCGAAAAATTGTTAAAGCAACTTTTAGAAGAAGTGATGTTACTTTTTCGGAAATATTGAGTGCAGAAGATTGTCACAAGCACGGTGTAAGACACATTAACTTCTGTTTGTAGATGTTTTCTATTATACGTTTTGTCGCTCTTTAGTTTTGTGTTTTCTCGTCTTATAATTGAGCCAAAATAACGATATTGTAAAACATATCGACACCTGCTATGAATAACATTGTAACTCCACTAACAATGTTTTTCAACTATGGCTTAAATGACATCTATAAAGGAAAACCTTTATTTTGGTCTAACAACTCCTATCCTATCTTATGTAAATATAAAGTTATATAACAAAATAACCTCATTATAAGTGCTCACTTGGTAGTAATCACTTGGTAGAAAAAACGTTGTAACCATTGTTGCAATATTGAAAATTTTTATTATTGATGAATATTTTTTATAAAACCTTGTAATATTGTATACAATGTTTTTCTCGAAAAAATTATTGAGTAAGTTTTTGTAACTTCGATTTTCAGAACGACTGTAACTGTTATTTCTTTAAAACAGTTTTACAAATAATTGTATGATTTATTAATCTTGAAGTGATAAATATGAAGAAAATTTTGGAAACAATCTTGAAGAATTTTAGGCCGTTTCTTTCTACGACTTATTAATTTCTTATTAAATCGACAATCTTAATTATCCATCAACAGGATAACAAATATCATTTGTAGGAGTATATATACTTAGTTCAACAACACAGTTAAAATATACAAAGGTCACTTAATAAGTAATTAAAAGTGATCAAGTAAACAAAGCTGATCAATTGTGACAAAACTCATGAATTATGCACAACAAATAACGATAATGAACGTTTTAGGACGATTAATTATCACTTGACATGACATAAAATTAAAATACGAACGTATTTAATCAATTTGTCGGTGTGACGTCAGCGAATGTGATAATTTTCACTTTCATCCTTCGGTCTATGACAATAAATTATATTTAAATTTACAGTACAGTAAGAGATCTACTTATTTACGAAATATTTTTATTCATTATATTATAATATAAAATAAAAATATTTTTCTTGACTAAAATGAATTGATGTAAGTCAGTAAGTTAACGTGAAATACAGCGATATTACCTTGTAATTTTTTTTCGATAAATACTTTTTGAGTTATTTCTGAAGATCCGTCTGAAAAAGTAGTTTTTATTTATAAAAATGAACATTTTCACTCGCAAATAACTCAAAAAGTATTGACTTCGTGAAAATACTCTATAGAATAAAAGTTGCTTAGAATTATTCAATTTATCCATTTCCGCACTTATTTTAAACGTATATTTTTTCACCCCCGAGAAGGAGTGGTTTTCACCCCCCAAGTATAAGCAACACTGGGCTCGAGTCCAAAAGTGGAGTAGGTGGTAAGAGTAACCCAGGGGGTTTTGGGCACTATTCCGACACTGTTTCTCACAAATTTTAAATACTCAAAATGGAGGTAGGATACAAAAAAAATTCGGTGCCCAACCAAAACTCCCCACAGGAAAATTCTAGGTGCGCCAATGGGCAAGAGGAACCAAATTTTCAAGCAATCCGTCTTGACGAGGAAAATTACACTCCAAAACGGTCATAAATTCGTTGTCCTCTTTCTCGCGTTAGTCGTCGTAATGAAATCATTCTTGTTCCGAGGCATAATCCTGTTTCTATGAGCTGTATGGTTTCAAAGTCTATCAGTAGGTTGCTAACCTGGCTGTAGACCCCCTCCTCCTTTATCCGGGCTTCGGACCGGCAACAATTCTGTCTCGATCCACCCAACTAAAACACATAAAAATAAACAACTAAAAACACATAGAAAAGGATACGTGGATTGATTACCTAAAAAAGCTCTATGCAGAGGAAGAACAAACGACGCTAAAACCGGAAACACCAGAAATTACCACAAATGAAGATCTTAATTTAAATGTACAGGAAGTTCAAAAAATACTTGAAAACCTGAAGAACAGAAAAGCAGCAGGTAAAGACGACATACCAAACGAATTACTGAAATATTGTGGAGCAACAATGACAGAACAAAACATCATTAATTAGTAAAATTATAAAACACAATAAAATACCAGAAGAACGGAGAACGAGCGAACTAATTCTACTATTCAAAAAAATAGATAAAACCAGCCAGAAAACTACAGAGGTATTTAACTAGTTAAATCGTACGCTATAACTTACAACTAAAATTTTACAAGTGCTAATAAATCAGAGGATAAGTTTAGCAGATGAACAACAGGGTTTTCGTAGTGGAAGATCGTGTACAGATTACAGATGCAATATTCGTTATAAAGCAAATTACTGAGAAATCACTAGAGTATAATAGACCAGCATTTCTGTGTCTGATTGACCTAAAGAAAGCGTTTGACAAAGTAAGACTCAAAGATGTAATCCATCTTCTGTATAATAGAGAAGTTCACCTAAATACTATAAAAACTATCGAAAACATCTACCAAAACAACAAAATTCAAGTCAGAATAGATGGCCAACTTACAGAACCTATAGAAATCGGCAGCGGAATAAGACAAGGGGATTCATTGAGCCCAATGTTCTTCAATTTGATCATGGATGAAATCATCGAAAGCGTTAACAAAGGAAGAGGGTATCGAATGGGAAACAAAGAAATAAAAATACTCTGTTACGCAGACGACGCAATATTGATAGCCCAAGATGAAGATAGTCTGTAAAGACTGGTCCACAGATTTAACATAAGAGCAAAATGATTTAATATGACAATCACATCTCAGAAAACAATAGTAGTCAGCAAAGAACCAACCAGATGTAAAATAAAAATTGATGGCATCAGTATTGAACAAGTAATGGAAATAAAATACTTTATTTCCTATACTGTCTAGCAGGGCCGCCCAGAGCCAGGCCGGGCCCCGGGGATGAGACCCGGCCGGGCCTCCCCCAAACCCAGTTGAACGAAAATTCCCAAAAATCTGATAACTCATAAACTGGGATATTATGTAATAGTGAACACTCATGCTATTGACACAGGAAGGAAGAAAATTATAATAGTTTTAACAATTAAACTTTGTTTTTAATTATTTACAACATAACTTTTCTTGCAAGTTTTGGATCACGTGGTCGAAATCAAGAGTTTTTGCAAGTTTCGACTCTATGCTTTACAGTCCCAAATCAGATAATCGTTGTTGACCCATAGTAGATCTTAAACAATTCTTAACTAAACAAAGAAGAAGAAGAAAACGATCATTTACTGGAGTACAAAGACTTGCCGCTGACAGTCATATCATTTTTATTAAACTCTTATCCGGTTTTAATGGTTTATACCCTTAACAGTCATTACTGACTAATATTGACTACAGAATTACTTATAGCTTTCTCTTCGTTACAGGCATGTTTCAATTTTGGCGGGTGATGGACAAATGCACAGTTATCGCCAAAAAGGAGCTGCTGTATACCGGACCTTTTGGCCTGGCGGCTTATTTGTGCGGTCTCATTTTTATACCTCGGGTGCACGCCGAAAGAGCGAAGATCATCATGAACGAAGCTGCTCAAAAAATTAAGACTGATAAGGTAAGTGATTGAATTTAAAATTCTTCTTTGCGTGCTGTGATCTATCGAAATGATCAATACTTTTACTTTTCGACCACTTTTGTAGGGAAGGTCGGCGGATTTTTACCAAATTTTATTTTTTGTATCATTGTACCTTAAAAAAATAGCCTATAGCTATTTTTTAGTCCTTTGCGTGTCCCTGGGTCAGAGATATGCCCCTCGAAAGGTTAAAAAATGGCCCTTTTTATCCTATATTTGAAGATCAATATCTCCGAGCCCAGTGAACCGATTTTAACTTCTAAGTTCTTATTATTTATTTTTTTTTTGTTATAGTGTCAACTTTTTGATGGAATAATTTACAAATCCACAAAATATAAATTTTATTTTATAGATCAAGAAGAACGAAAAGAAAACTTACAAAATTTTATGATTTTCATTTAATTGTCAAAATTTAACCAAATAAGCAAAAAATTGTAGAAACAAGTAAATTAAAAACTTTTTAAATACCATTCAAACAAGAATTGGTGAATTACAATAAATTTAGTACATTCGAAGATACAGCTGTTTAAAAATAGTCAGTTTTACGAAAATCGCATTTTTTATTATTTGTAAACTGATAGTACTTTGTCCTGACAATCTCAAAATGTATAAAAATTTAGGTGAAGGTAGTTTTATATGTATGCAATAATGTCTACTTGTTGGTCTTCCTTTCCTGCCTTGATGTTCCAGCACTTCTTCTCAAATAATCCATTTCAACTGCCAACAATCTTCTCTTCAGGTCTGCATTAATTGTCCATACTTCAGAGCCATAACAATAAACTGATTCAACCATGATTTGCCCTATTCTTGTTTTGTTCCTTTTGGAAATGTTGTGATCCCACCATAAGGAGTTCAGACATCCTACAAATTTACGTCCCTGATTAATTCGTGTTTAATTTTGGTTTCTTCCAAACCATTCTTAGCAATGAGTGGACCTAAATATTTAAAATTTTCCACTTGTTTGATTTCCACGTCCTCGTCTATCAACACTTCAAAACTTGCATCTGAATTGATAACTAAGTAAATATTCTGTTTTCTTCATGCTGACTTGTAACCCCCATTTTAAATATTCTCTGTATAGACGCTTTATCGTAAATTCTAGATCATAAGAATCTTGAGCTAGGATGACTTGGTCATACGCAAAGTTCAGGGATAGAAAATGACGAAGTACGTCATTTTCTATGGGGATTCCCATTCCCTGGTAGGGTTTTTCCAATTTTGGAGGGCTGCCTCAATATATAAATTAAACAATAAGGGTGACATACTGCATCCTTGTTTTAGTCATTTAGTTACTTTTATTGGCTCTGATAGTCGATATCCAATTTTTAGGTAAGTAGTGTTATCCCTGTATACTTCTGTGATTATTCCTAAAAGCTATGGACTAATGTCGAGTTGTTGTTAAGCTTGCCACAATTTAAGTCTTGGAACTGTATCATACGCCTTTTTTAGGTCGATAAAGGCTATGTACTTCGGTACCAACTGCTATTCTTTTTTCTATTAATTGTTGGAGTATAAACAAATTAGTCGATCGGATAGCCAAGCGGGCTGGGCGGCTGGCTTCTCCTTCGCTTCAATGCGAGAGATGTCAGTTCAAATCCCCGGCTCGGTGAATAGCAAACAAAAAAGGCTAACGCAGTAGTTTAAAATTCTAAAATGAATCTGCGGCTTAGTCTAGAATATGCTGGTATCTGATCGGCCTATGGTGGAGCAGTACGGCAAGAGATAAGGGCTTGCGGCTAGGTGATACTCCTCCATAGATCCCTACCGGAAGGGCGTGGAACGCCTAAATACCGGGTATATATATATATATATATATATATATATATATATATATATATATAAACAAATTATCAGTGCAATATCAAAGATCAAAAATTCAAACGTCAATAAAATAAACTTATTTTAACCTTCAATTGCGATTTATTCCCATTAAAATAATAATTATCTCTGTCGTTAGCTCGGTTGGTGTTTCTCTTCTTCTTTCTTTCTTTTTAATGACTGCTCGGATGTAATTGTGAACACTATTCCATCCCTCCGTATTTCCCGTCATCTTCACGATCATCTCTCTTACAGTCACAGGTTTCATACCTATTTTTTATACATTCTGTTTCTCTCCACTGTACAACTATGACACTTCAGCATTGTGTACAATCTACCCAGTCCGTTAGGCTCGGGATCAGCATCTTTCTCCACTGAGCAACATCTTCCTTGTTGTTCCACTCTTCTTGCCATCTTTCCATTGATCTTTCCCTTTCTTCTTTTTTTTTATAACTGTTGTCAAATGCTTCCTTCTCCCATAGAGATGTCTCTTTTCTACTGCTAACACATGCAAAGGAACACAACCCGTGATAGTCCACAAGGCCGCTGCAGATACAGTCCTGTAGGCGCATGCTACTCGCAACAGACTCGTTCAGTCTACTTTTTCATAAGCCTAATATTAGGTATCGATATCTAAACATTATGAAAAATATTATTAATTATTGTGTATTAATTATTGTGTATTTATACAATAATAAAATAATTATTGTGTTCTACATATTTAAAGTGGTAATTTAATTATTCAATCGGCGGTTTGGATTTTTTATTATCATTCATATGGATCATCATATTATTTTTTATTATATTTTATTTGGATTTTATTTAGTATTATGTGTGAAAGACAAGTTACATTTTCCTACTATTCTTTATATATTGTTTACTTTATATGCCTTGGGAGGGGGGGGGTTTAACCCCCAAAACCCCCCTGGGTGCGCCACAGGTAGAGTGTGTATAATATTGGTGCTAGAATTGAGCCCTGGGTGACTCCAGCTTGTGAAGTGAATGGTATGGATAGCGTGTTAGCGACTTTGACACGGATTCTCCGATTGGAGAGATAGCAGTGGATTATTTTTACTGTTCGAAGGTCTTCTGGATATCAATAAATGCAGTGTTCAGCTTTGAATCCAAATTGGAAGTTGGGGATAAGAAGATATGCGTCTAGGAATATCTATACATGTATAGTACATCTATATTTTATATTTTTTAATATTATGTGTACATGCAGGTACACCTCCCTGAAAATAATCCTGGCAGCGCCCATGGTTGATACATGCTTTTTAATTTGATGTTTTATTTATTTGCGTGGGCAATTATTGGAAAATAAAAACATACAAGTTTAATTTATATTTTATTGAAAATACAAGAATCAGGGGCGCACCCAGGGGGTTGCTTGAGGGTTAAACCCCCCTCCCCAGGGCACTATTCCGACACTGTTACTCACAAATTTTAAGACCTCAAAATGGAGGTTGTATAAAAAAATAGCATAAAAAAATTTCTGTGTCCAATCAAACCCTCCCTTCCCCCCCGAGGGAAAATCGTAAGTGCGCTACTGACAAGAATAATATATTACGTACCTACTAACTATCCCGCTTCTGTTCTATAAAATATACAAAAACAAACACAAATAAAATATTTACTTAGAAATTGAACAAAGTCTTTATTCCGTTATTAATTATCGACTGATGACAAGGAGTCAACAGTCATAATTTCGGAAATATTGATTTAAGTCCGGCAAATTCAATAAATAAATAATATCACGAGAAAGATTCTTTCGTCAACACTGAATGTTTAAATAATATATAGATAAAATACGAGTATGTTACTTTTAAAGAAAAACGACCTTGATTTTTTGATGATCGTTAAAATTAATTCCATTTTGTCTATTCGTAGTACTATTATAGCTTTGTAATAAACCATAAAAATTATTATTATTGAGTATTATACAGTAACTTACCAAATAAAACTTTAAGTTGTGATTTTTATAAGAATTAGAATCTTATTTTTATAAACAATTCGCTTGTGGTGAAACTAAAACACCCTCTGCTTTCACAAGTTTTCCATCCAGAGCATTCTTCTGCTCAGCGCCGTTCCTAGGATATCTGCCGCCCGGGCCACCCTCCCCAAACCCAACCTTCCTAGAAAGTTTATATAAGCATTTGTAAATCGAAAAGTTAAAATAATTTTACGTTAAAAAATTGTAAAAAGCGTACCTACAGAGTTTATTTAATATAATATAATTTTACAACGTATTTATTATGTTCTACATTATTATACAGGACAGGATATCAACATATCTACTAAAATAAATAATAAATAAATTATACCCACAGTAAACTTTGCTTATCTAGCCTTTTTTAATCCTCAACTGGCGTTGTGGGGTCAGACGGACCCCCAGTACTTTTAAAATCAATGTAAAACTTGCAAATTTAGCATTTGTGCCTGGCCGCGCCATCTACCTTTAAGTTGGTGCACTCGTAAGCCACTCCGATAGGCACGTCAACTGTGATTCAGTATTGCTCTGTAAAGCCAGCGGTAAAGTTCATTTGGGGTCTGTGTGGTACCACGACGCTAATAGTATTTTATTTCTGAAATGGAAGGTTCTTCCAAGTTACAAAGAGCTTGAAAAAAATGTAATATACACCATTTTGTAGCTTTTAAAATAAGCTGAGGCCAGAGTTTTATTTTCCATTTCTTTATTTTTTTTATTTCTCGCCTTTGATCCATTAAGTGTTTCAACATCCTGGTCCATATCATCAATTCGGAGCATGGCAGTGTTTCTGGACAAAAAGATTTGGTCTATCATATGTTTTATGTTTGTGTGTGTGTGTGTGTGTGTGTGTGTGTGTGTGTGTGTGTGTGTGTTTGGTGAGTTGGCTTGGAAACTAGTCCTTTAGCCACAGAATTGTAATGTAAGATATTAGTTTTTAAATAATGTAACCAACTTTAAATAAAAAGTTACATATTAGTTCGTATACTTCTCTACTATCTAAGGAGAGTAAATGGGTGATATTTATGGGAGTCTGAATTTTAAGTTCTGATAGTTTTGAATACAGCTGATCTGTTTCATACCTATGTTTATCGCACTTAAAAAGAATATGGTTGATGTCACATTGTGATATATTATCGCATGAGCATACCCCAGAAGGGATAATATTTAACTTAGCCAAGTGAGCTGGGAATGCACCGTGATTAGTTTTCAGTCGAGTAATTGTGGCTGTCAACTTCTTTGGCATTGCATATTTGAAAATATAGTCAACATCTTGTGGTAGGGTAGGGTGGATAGTATAATATTGATTATTTGAATTCGTTGCTATGTTTTTCCATTTTTCTTTCCAATTTATAAAAATTTTGTTATAATAATGTTGTTGTAAGTCCTCCAATGTAAATATGTTTTATGTTTGAGTCACCGACATTTCGTAATATGGCTTTTTCTTGTGTGATAATAACAGCGAGAGTTCATATAAAGGTTTCACCATTAACCTCGTCGTTTCTCCTGATTCTCCATATGCCATCTTCCTCTTGTACCTTTCCTCAGTATTTTTCTCTCGAATGTCCTGAGTTGGGCTTCATCTTTTTTCGTCATTACCCAAGTTTCACATCCATAGGTTACTACGGGTCTAATCAGTGTTCTGTAGATAGTCATTTTGGTTCTTTTGTCTAATAATTTCGATGTCATCAATCTTTTATTAGCATAGTATGTACGATTCCCGATGGAAATACGTGCATTAATTTCGCTACTTACGGAGTTATTCTGATTGATTTCTGTGCCGAGATATGTAAAGGCATCCACTCGTTCGATAGTATAGTTGTCTATTGTGATATTATTTTCATTGTCAGTTATTCTTTTGACTGTCATATACTTCGTTTTTGCTTCGTTTATTTTGAGACCTCTTTTTCTTGCTTCAGGATCAATTTGTTTGAACACTTCCATTAGTCGTGGCTTATTCATACTAATGATGGCTACATCGTCTGCATATGCAGTAATTTGTACTGATTTGGTGTTTATATGGCCGGTTATATTGGTTTTTCTGATGACTGCCTCAAGAACTAGGTTGAATAGCATGGTTGATAGGGCATCTCCCTGTCTTACTCCCATGTTGATGTTAAACAAGGGAGTCAGTTCTCCATCTACTCTGACTGCGGCTTTTGAACCCTGCAATGTCATTTTTATGAGGCTGATGTATTTCTTAGGTATACCTAGATTACAAAGGTCTTCCAGCATTTTGTCTCTTTTCACACTATCAAAAGCTTGTTTAAAGTCTATATACATATTATATAGGTCTATGTCGTATTCATAAGCTTTTTCTTGTATCGTTCTTAGTATGAATATGTTATCTGTAGTGGCTCTATTTGGTCTGAATCCATTTTGATAATCCCCAATTATATTCTAATAATCTATTGTAGATTATACCAGAAAGAATTTTGTATATTACATTTAGCAATGTAATTGGCCTATAATTCTGGCATTCCCTCTTATCTCCTTTTTTATATATTGGCTGTATGAGGCCAACTGTCCATTCCTCTGGCATTTGCTCCTTCGTCCATATTAATATTATTAGGTAATGGATTCTTTCCCAGAGTTCGGATCCTCCATGCTTTAATAATTCTGCCGAAATTCCGTCCGTTCCTGGTGCTTTATTATTTTTAGTTTATTTATTATCTGAACTACTTCTTCATAACTTGGATTTTCGATGTGCAGCTCCGCCGTATAATATATTGTCTCGTTCTGATCATTTTCGTTGTCTACATTAAAGGATATTATATTGATGAAATCGTCACGAACTTGTTTGTAATGGAGTTCCAGATTAAATTTTTTTAGCACACAAATTCCATAAAATAATCTAAAACATTCCTTAAAAAGGGCGTGGTGCAACACCTTCACCACGCCCTTCCCAGTACCTCATCCGTTCCCTTACAATACGATCCTACTTACTACTTATCAGTCATATACTACTACAATGTCGTTGTCGTATTAAATGGACATACTTGAGCTATATTGGAAATTTTTAAGCGTTTCATATAAACATACTAATTGGTTAATAATTCAATTTATTCTAGTAATGATATAAAATCATATTACGACGATGAAAATGACTCTTTTAATATAAAAAATTAATGCTTAGAAAAAACCTTTATAATATTTTTTAAAATTAAAGATACAAACAACTTCAAATTACTATTATACGCGTTTATTGATTTATTTAGTAAAAAAATCAATTGCTTGTTTTGTGATTGACAAGGTAAGAAAGGTTATAATTTTTAAATACAACAAAAACTTACAAAGTATCTAAATAAATCATAGATAAACAAAAAATACCAGAATAGTACAAAAAAACGACAGTTTTTGTTTTAATTGTAATTTAAATTATCAGTTGCGGGGTGTTGGTTTCCATTGTAGTTTGATTTTATATCATCAGGACTGTAGTCCAGGAAATGAAGCATTTCACCTCGCAATTTTTTCGTTCTGCGTGGATTGACTTGAAATTTTAACAGAAGGTAGGTAATAGCCTAAGGATCAAAATCTATACCGAACCAAAGTGCGCCAAAGCCTTGGGGGTGGTTGCCACCCCATCTCGGGGGTGAAATTTTTTTTTACGTTTTAACCACAGGTTTCCATTAAAAAAGTGATTCTAAACAAAAAATGTTCTATACATTTTTTTTGTAAAACTGATATTTTTCAAGTTATTCGCGATTGAAAGTAACAACTTTTAGACAAAAAAATCGACGTTTTTTATCGATTTTTCGCGAATAACTCGAAAATGGTGCATTTTATCAAAAAAATTGTAGAGAACAAATTTGTAGCTTTTAAAAAGACAAATATAATTCATTTTTTAAAATGTTTTTGCGATATAATAGGAACCGAAATACGGCCTATCAATGTTCAGCGGTTTTCTTCAAATGCCAAATTTGAAAGATTTAAAGTCAAATATCGGGAAAATGATGCATTTTTGGAAGAAAACTCATAGAACCTTTTTTAAAGAGCATAAATAGACCTATCATAAAAAAAAAGACTCTAGCTCAAAAATTGAGTGAGTTATAATGAAAATAAGGTCAATACCTCATTTTTTTTACGAAAAAATCGATGAAAACAACCCTCTAACTACCCCCATAATTAAAATCGATCTTCACCCTTGTGCAATTCTCTTTGTACATGTATTGTTAATACGTCCAAGAAGTTTGACCCATTTAAAATGCTTAGTTTTAGAAAAAGTACAGCTTAAAGCGAGAAACGATTTACAATTTCATATTTTTTACCCTTCTTTTTTTAAATATCCCCGAAATAACTTAATATATGAAAAAAATAAAAAGGTACTAAATTGTAGCTTTTTTAATGACTAAAATTTTCCTTTATTTAGATTTGTTGTACAATGAATATTTGGCGAGGTATAGCCGTTTAAAGCATCGATTTACGATTAAGCACCATCTTTTTCGAGCCCTTTAAACTCACCCCATTTAAAAACCCCAAGGGTTTCAAAAAGATTTAATTCACAGATCCTTGTAGCTCTTAAAAACCTCTACAAAATCGTTTTTGAAAAAACACTCTATCGTTAAAAATGAAGGAAATACGTTAAAAAAACCAATTAATTTTTTGAAATAGGGTACCCAGATAGTTCAAAATTAATAGCTTTTTCCCATGCTTTTACTGGCTGTGATACTGTATCTGCTTTTACAATAAAAGTAAAAAAAATATTTTTGATATTCTTTAAAAAAGACCGGACATGAGGGAACATGCCGAATTTTTTTACAGTAGTACTGCTAAGCTTGAAGATATTTTAGATGCTGGCAGATACTGTGCAATAATGTTGTACGGAACTGTTAAAGACACGCAGCTTACCAAGTTAAAAAAAATAAAAGATTTGGAAGCTTTTCTCGAGCAGATGCGGTACGAACAGTTCATCAAAGCTACAACGAAAAACTGTGCGGTTGAGCTATCATCCCTTCTGCCCACTGTTGATGCCTTAAATGAGCATTCAAAAAGATGCTATTAGCAAAATCAACAGTGGCTTGGCAATGAAAATATCAGAGCAACAGATTGGGGATGGTATTCCAAAGATGGTTTGTTATTACCCGTACGCATGAACAAACAACCTGCACCCGATAAACTTTTGAAAATTATTTTTTGCCAATGCAAAAAAGGATGCGGCGTTTCATGTGGGTGCAGAAAAGTTGGTTTATACTGTAACTCTACTTGTTCTGGGTGCTCAGGTGAAGGGTGCAATAATAGTCCAACCAATAATTGAAGAAGATGAGGATGACATAGATCACGATGAAGATGTAATTGATGACGAATAAAATTAATATTATAATTGTTTTACCTATAAATGTAAACATTTTCAATATTTTATGTATTAATTACTTTTTTATGTATTAATTATTAGTATTCACTATTTATGTAAATGTATAAGAATATATGGTGCCTTTTTATGTGGATAAATTTTTTTGTATTTAATTCTACTTTTTTCAATTTATATCTATTAAATTAGTTTATAAAAACTGCAATGTTTTAAAGGGTGATTTTCAAAAGTTGAAAAGTTGCAAAATTTTGGCAAAAAATTGTTTTCACCTATACCAATCATAACAATTGATTTTTAAGGGTTGAGAATTTATGTAATTGTATTTTGAAGTATAAAAAATCACTATTTAACTAATCCAAATCAAATTTCACTCATCTTAAGATTTGTAATGTTATTTTAGAATTTTTGAAAATTAGGAGTAGTTTTCACCCCTAAGAACAATCAGGGTTCATCTGCATGACATAAACTATAAAGCAGAGGGTGAGTTGAGCTTAAATCCAAATTTTTATCCAAATCGATCCAAGGTGAAATCATTTTTTTAGAATTAGTAATTTTTTACATTAATCTCTAACAAGGGTTGCTTTTTAAGGGTTGAAATATGATGGAACTCTATTGAAAAGTATAAAATAATCATTATTTAACTAATTCAAACCAAATCTTACACATATTCAGGTTTAATATGTTATTTTATAATTTTTGACAATTAGGGGTAGTTTTCACCCCTAAAACCCTTCAGCGCACTTCGGTTCGATATAGATTTTGATCCTTGGGCTATCACCTACCTTCTGTTAAAATTTCAACTCAATCCATGCAGGACGAAAAAATTGCGAGGTTTTAACTTTTTTCGAGCTTCATTTCCTGAACTACTGATGGGCTCTAATTGTGTCTTAATGCAAGTAAATAGAGCTTTTTAAGTAAGTGTTCAGGATTTTACCACATTGAGGATTCGCAAAACGATCTGTCAATTTGTTCACTGACACCTTTCGTATCCAGACACCTATATTACAAAGCTATTTTCATTACCATGGTTAAGAATAAGCCTTTGTCATTAAGGCTTATAATAGATTTTTAAACTTAAAGAAGTTATCATTTTTCATAATATTAAATGAGAAATTTTTGCTATTCCATCCATCGTCGGATGTAATCCTCCCTTAGGTGTGTCCATTCATTTCTGTTTGTTGTTTTTTGTATCCAATCGTGACCAAATATCAGCTTGATGTCATGAGTATATCTAGTTTGAGGTCTGCCTATACTTCTCTTGTTTGCTTTTGATCACCATTCAATAATTCGCTTCGTCCAAGTGTTATTTTCCATTCTTCCTATGTGTCCTCTCCCGTTTCATTTTAACATGGCAATCTTTTGGATTGTATCTGTCATTTTTGTTCGTCTTCATATTTCTTCATTGGACTTTCGATCGCTGAGCTTAATGTTGAGTATTCTCTGTCCATAGCTCTCTGAGTCATTTGGAGTTTGTTAAAAGCCTATGGCTCAGTTCCATAAATGTCAGTACCGGCAACACGTACCTACTAATCGAAAGTTTTTACCTTTAAAGCATTTGGTAATTTTGATCTAAATACATGTAATCTTCCGAATACTGCCCGTTTTAAGGAACATCTTCTATTGAAGCTAGTCTTTGAGTTAAGCTTTGTTAATTCAATTTTTTGTCCTAAATATATACAGGGTGAGTCATGAAGAACTTTACATACTTCTACCATATGTAGAGTCCCTCAGGGAGCATATCATGTGGCCACTAAAAAATGTCAACTCCTCTTCTTTATTAATTAACAGGGTGATTTGTGTAATTGACCATTTATTTCATTTTACTGTAGTATTTATACGGCTCATTTGATTTTTTTAATTTTTGCATGATACAGTACACTACTATCAAGCATTCGACTGGTATTAGCTAAACTAAAAAATTCCAGGACTGGCTTTGGAAAAATTAATTTAGGGATTCGTATTAAATATTACACCCTGTATAATTTTTTTTTAAAATGCAATAAGTGATTTTCAAACTACATAAATAGCCAATGAAAACGACATATGCGACAATGTTGTCGCACTTTTATTAAATTTTTAGTGAACGATCAAATCTTACCAAAAATAGAACAACCATAATGAAGTATCAAATTATAAGGTAATTAATTTAAACAAATGTTATAAATTTCAAACATTTTAATTGAAATGATAAACTGAGTCACTGCACAACAAAAAACAGTAACTACTAACAATAACGAAGAACAATTTAAAAAAAAAAACTAAAAATATGGACATAGTTATGATAAACGTTTCAACGGGATTAAAATCAGGGGATCTTGAAGGCCACGAAATAGGACCTGCACGTCCCATCCACCTGTTGCCATAAACATTATTGAGATGTTGTCTCACTGTCAGTAAAAAGTGTGGGGGTGTCCCATCATGCTGAAAATACATCCCTCGGATAGCAACGTTCGCGTTGGCAAGCAAATTCGGCAAAATATTTTGTAGAAAGTTCAAATAGACCTGCCCTGTTAAAGGACCATCAAAAAAGTGAGGACCTACTAATTGGTTATTTATGACACCAATCCACACGTTAACCGAAAACCTTAACTGAGAACGACGTTCTCGAATAGCATGGGGATTTTCTTCTGCCACACATGTGAATTTCGTGAATTATTTATCCCGTCTCTGGTAAATTGGGCTTCATCTGTAAATAGTGTCCTGTAAAGCGTTGGTCGATTATTATTAATCCATCTACAAAATTCCAACCTATCGATCTCATCTCCAGCATGTAGTCGCTGAACCATTTGAATGTGATATGGGTATAGATTATTTTTTTGTAAGACTCTACTTACTTTTGATTGAGTAACATTGAGTTCTCGACTTACTTGTCTAGAGCTTATTGTCGGGTTCATAGTAACGGCGTCCATAATGTCATCTTCCTGCTCTTCATCTACATGTCGCTATGTTGTTTCACTAGGAAAAGTGCCATTTTCTCGCAAATAATTAAAAACTGACCCAAATGTTGGATGACTGGGAGTTCGACGATTAGGAAATCTCCTGCGATATTCTCTACTAGCAGCCCTACCATTCCCATTACAGAATCCATAAACAAATATTATGTCTGCATATTCTGTGGTCAAAAACTGATGTGGCATTTTGAACGAAAGTAACAAAAGCTCTACCAAAACTAACACAATGTACTTAACGTAGATATGACAGAAGAAATATGTATTCTTGTACACATAAATAACAATTGATAATGACAATAATGACAATGGGTGTAAAACATCAAGAAACGTCAAACGGTCAACGCCAACCTTCATTTTAAACTTTTTTAGATTTATTTTTATTTAGTACAGTTGATGCAATGTATTATTATTTGACATAAAATTTTAATCATTTACAATCAACAAAAACTAACACATACAAGAGGTTTGACTTTTTAATCAATTTAATTTATTATTTATCGAAAATAATGCCCCAATACGATCTATGAGTAAAAATTTAAAATTGAAAAACAATTGATTCTATCGTAGAGATAATACAAAGTGACAGTAAAGATGTTAATTTTCTACGTATTAGATTATGTTGTAGGAACTCATTTTAATTAAAATGTTTGAAATTTATAACATTTGTTTAAATTAATACCTTATAATTTGATACTTCATTATGGTTGTTCTATTTTTGGTAAGATTTGATAGTTCACTAAAAATTTAATAAAAGTGCGACAACATTGTCGCATATGTCGTTTTCATTGGCTATTTATGTAGTTTGAAAATCACTTATTGCATTTTAAAAAAAATTTATACAGGGTGTAATATTTAATACGAATCCCTAAATTAATTTTTCCAAAGCCAGTCCTGGAATTTTTTAGTTTAGCTAATACCAGTCGAATGATTGATAGTAGTGTACTGTATCATGCAAAAATTAAAAAAATCAAATGAGCCGTATAAACACTACAGTAAAATGAAATAAATGGTCAATTACACAAATCACCCTGTTAATTAATAAAGAAGAGGAGTTGACATTTTTTAGTGGCCACATGATATGCTCCCTGAGGGACTCTACATATGGTAGAAGTATGTAAAGTTCCTCATGACTCACCCTGTATACGACTCAACCTTTTCTAAATTATTATTGTCCAGAGTTATATCTAGAGATTCGATTGTTAGATATTTAGTTTTTGCTAGATTATTTTTAGTCCTATTTCTTTTGATTTTGTATTTAGGTCTAATAGCATTTCCTGCAATTCTTCTCTGTCTTTTGCTATTAACGTAACATCATCGGCAAATCTCAGGTGATTATGGCCTATATTATAGTATTAGATTTGACACATCGCTTTTTCGCTTCCAAAGGTCATCGATCGACCCATCAGGGTTCCATTCATGGTCTTCACTTTTATCGTCTGTATATATACCAGTATATTGCTACGTTTACAAAAACATTCCCGTAATTGTATGCCTACTAACGATAAGTTATCGAATTTGTTTATTTTTCCTTGTTAATTGCTATTTTTTACACGAACTTTATCATATTTATATATTTTTTAAAACTCTAATTGCTTCTTTAGATACAACATACGTTTACACCAACACTTATTGATTTAATTTATTTAATCTTGAACGTAAAATATGATAATTTGTGTAGATTCGAAATGTCTTGACCCTAAGCCTCGATTAGATTGATTTAATTTACACATTTTAAAAATAAGAATGATTTTATCTGTATTTTAGAGCGACGCAATTAACGAAGAATTTTTTGTAACAATAAAACACTGAAAACGTTGTTTTCAAAACTTCCACAAAATTTATTTTAAATTCTTATCACTACAGCTGTTTCGGCTGATTGCCTTTCTCAAGTGATCTGTTTTTGGTATGGGTTTACACTTTATAGTCTCTAATGAAATAGGTTGAGGAGGGGAGAACTGTTTGTCTCAAGCTGGTCATTCAGAATTATATCTGTGTTTTTTAATTTGTTGATTTCCATAGATTCTAACAAAGATAGCTTAAGGCCTTTATTTTGAATGTGGAGAATTTTAAATTCGTCATTAAAAGAATGATTATAATCTAGAAGGTGAAGTGCGTATGTAGAATCTGTTTTTCTATTATTGAAAGCCCTTTTATGTTCTGCTATTCGTTTATTAAAATTTCTACCTGTTTGACCAATGTAAGTTTTTGGGCAGTCGCCACATTTAAGTTTGTACACACCACTGTGTAAGTGTTTTTTATGTTGGCTCTTGTTGTTTTTAATATATTTGCCTAGGTTGTTATTTGTTCTGAAAGCTGGTGTTATTCCTTTCTTTTTTATGTGTTTGGCTATTTTTGTTGATATTTTGCCTGTATATGTAATCGAGCAGAAGGTACTGGGTATTTTCTCTGGTGGTGGAAATACTGAGTTCAGGGCTTTCTTGTGTGGTTTTTGATTTAACATTTTATTAATTGTTTGTTCGTTGTATCCATTGTTTACTGCTATTTGCTTAATGATATTTAATTCTGTCTCAAAATTGTATTTTGACATAGGAATTGCTGTTAATCTATGTAACATACTATGATAGGCTGCCAGTTTATGTTGTGTGGGATGGGATGATGAATTGTGAATAGTCGTGTCAGTATGGGTAGGTTTATGAAATATGGAGAAGTCATGTTTGTTTTTAAGTCTGGTAATTTTTAAATCTAAAAAATGTATGGATTGATTTTGTTCTGTTTCTATTGTAAATTCAATATGACTATGAAGAGAATTAATATACGATAAAAATTGGTCGAGTTGCCTGTTAGTTCCTGTGAAACATACCAGTACATCGTCTACGTATCTCCACCAATATAAAAACTGTTTGAATATGGGATGTTTTAAAATCTTTGTCTCTAGATGATCCATAAAAATATCTGATAGCAATGGGCTTAGAGGATTGCCCATTATAAGTCCTGCACTGTTATTTGTATATAATTCATTATTAAATTCAAAGTAGTCCTGGTTTATGCAAACTTCAAGAAGATGTAAAATTTCAGATGTAATGATTGGATTTGTACTATTTTGGTCTAAAAGGTTTTTTACTAGAATAAAAGTTTCTGTGGGAGGGATACTAGGAAAAAGATTTTTTACGTCAAATGAAATTAATCTGGAGTTGTTAGGTAACTGAAAATGTTGTATTTTATTAACTAGTTCTATTGTATTTTTTATGGTAAATTTAGGTGAAAATTTCGTGTGTTCTAAAATAATCTCTAGCAGTTTTTTTGAAAGTTTATATGACGGAGCTGTATAAAAAGACACTACAGGTCTTATTGGGCGATCCGGTTTGTGTAGTTTAATGAAAGAGTATAATTTAGGAGGTTGTGGGTTCATGATACTGAGGTATTTCTGTTCTATTGGATTTACTATTGATTTTGAATTTTCTAACGCTAGCTTAATTTGTTTTTGATACTTTTCTGTTGGATCTTTGTGTAACGTTTCAATGTTTTGATTATTTAAAAATTCTATTGTTTTGTTATTATATTCTATTTTATCTATAGCAATAGTAGTGTTACCTTTGTCTGCTTTTGTAAACACTATGTTGTTTTCTATTGATTTATTTTTAATTGAAATGGCTGTTTTATTCTCTTTGTAACAGGAGTTTTTGGTTTCACTACACACATCTGTAATAGATTTTGCAATTATACTTTTTTCGATATTGTTAGCAGTTTTGTTAAATGTGGCGACTGCCCAAAAACTTACATTGGTCAAACAGGTAGAAATTTTAATAAACGAATAGCAGAACATAAAAGGGCTTTCAATAATAGAAAAACAGATTCTACATACGCACTTCACCTTCTAGATTATAATCATTCTTTTAATGACGAATTTAAAATTCTCCACATTCAAAATAAAGGCCTTAAGCTATCTTTGTTAGAATCTATGGAAATCAACAAATTAAAAAACACAGATATAATTCTGAATGACCAGCTTGAGACAAACAGTTCTCCCCTCCTCAACCTATTTCATTAGAGACTATAAAGTGTAAACCCATACCAAAAACAGATCACTTGAGAAAGGCAATCAGCCGAAACAGCTGTAGTGATAAAAATTTAAAATAAATTTTGTGGAAGTTTGAAAACAACGTTTTCAGTGTTTTATTGTTACATAAAATGAATTTCCATCAAGTAACGGTCGAATCCATCAATTATTTAGAAGAATTTTTTTATAAGAATTAAATTAGGTAGAAAATTTGTCTTATAAAATTGTATCGGGTGTTTTTACCTGGATTGCAACGGGGAGTAAAAATGTCGAGGTGGTATGGTGTTACCTCGGGGGAACAAATAAGGGTCTAACCACCCTCTGATATCTGTAGAGGGCTTCGGAGTAAACGTCGAGAGCTCCTCTACTTAAGTCCATTTTCGGGTTATGGACTTGGAAAATATTTATCTTCGGTGTCTTGACTTGAAAAAGGCAAGATATTTCTTACATGACAATTTCTTCGTCGAAATAAAACACCAAGTTAAGTTGAAACAATTCTCAGCCACAGAGTATGGAAAATAAATGCAGAAAGTAGAGCCCCGAGAGCAATAAGCTCTCGGAGAGCCCATAAAGGACTGACCTGGCTGACCTGAAAATCGCCAATATTTATATGCGCTGTTCGAGCGATAAATAGGGATTTCCAGGTCAAGAGCCAACGGGAAAATTCGAGGCGGGGCGATGCGCATCGAAATGCGCACTAGTCCACAGACTATGGCATTCGATGACAATGGTGGCCGTTTAAAAAAGTATTTTCAACTATATAGCTTTATCACAGTATATTGCTAAAGAATTCTTTATAAAGCAATATACTGTGGCTTTATTATGAAATTCATTCTGTTTTTATAATCTTCATCCATTATATATTCAAATTTGTCTCAAAATGTCTTAAAGAGTTTCTGAAAAAAACCTACTTATATAAAAATCAATCTTTATATTATGTTACCAGTTAAAATTATAAATAAAAATTACAAAGAACGATTCCAAGATTCTTTTAAAAAAATTAAATTTATACAGTGTGTTCAGAAACTCTCCTGCCAAACGAAAATCGCAGATGGTAGACGTGATTCTATGTCAATTTAACCTATATTATCTTAATCAAAAAATACTTGTTAAGGGAGGTAGAGCTATTCGAAGATGGCTCCTTAAAGTCAATTTTTTCTTTATCATGTACCGTTTTTGAGAAAAAACAATTTAAATTTATAATTTTTTGGGTTCATGTAAAGGAGGAATTTGATTCGATTTTATTTTGCAAAAAATTGCTCTTGCATTTATAATACGGAAGAAAGATCGTTTGTTAGAAATGTTAAGAGGTATATCCTTATTAAGATATTCGAAGATTTTGGGATTATTTTTAGAATTTTTGGTGTTGGGACTGTTTCCGGACTTGGGCGAGAAAATTGCTGGGGCGAATGAGATTTAGGATTAAGTGTTAAGAGGTCGATGGGGTTGGTCTGGAAGGGTATTGTGTTTTAAGAGTAGCGAAATATGCGGTGGGCAGATTTTGTTGTTTTGGTGGTATTTTACGTGCTGGAAATTCGTGCTCGGACTATTAACTGGTCCTGGAGATTGTTGTATTTTACGGTGATGGCGTACATTTGTGTACTTTGTGGAACTGACAAGAGAAGCTGAAAGGCAAGTTTCCAGCGCCCATGAAACAACTGGAACATGTCGGCTAAGGTATCGAAAACTCCTACAGAAAACCAGGCATGTTGGAAGGCTTCGAGGCGTCATCCTTATCAAGCGAATCCCTGTCACGAAACTCAGTGATATCATCTCAAAAAAAACAAAATTTTAATGATGGTTAAAGTGCTACCCAATTCAACCAAAGACTTAAAAAACTGTCATTTATCAATAACAAATTAATTTCTTGCCAAACGGGGTCTATTATAAATTTTAATTAGTCAAACCTGCTGGTATTGACGTAACTATTGAATATTTTGCGCATTTGAATAGTATATACAGTTGATTTCCGGTAAGATCATACATACACGAAAAATTTGACGTCGTCACATTAACGAAACAAATAACTATTCTAATATTCAAATCGAGAAATTTGCCAAAAAAAACGGCATTTTTCTCCGTCGGGTTTGTTCCTCATATTCCTTTTTTGCTATATGTTACTAAGAGGACAAAGAAGAGAGAGAAAGGCCAATAATGAAAGAAATTACCGAAGGAACAAGAATTAAAAATAAAAATATTAAAAATTGAATTATAATTAAAAAAAATGCTCAGGAAAATTTATAATAAATATACTTACCCACTGTACAAAAAATGTTATGTTTTAATGTATTGTTCTGAAGCTATTTTCTTTTGGCTTGTTAAAGTAATTCGGAGTCGACACCCACCACATATTCGTGGATTTCAAAGCCGCATACGACTCAGTCAACAGACAAAAACTTCTACAGACTGTGGTGGAATTTCAAATGCCGCTTCATCTTGTTCAACTAACGGAACTTACACTCACAGACGTAGAGAGCGTAGTCAGAATCCAAAACGACTTTTCCAGACCCTTCCATTGTAAAAATGGACTGAGACAGGGAGATGGACTGTCGTGTCTCTTATTTAACCTTGCACTGGAAAAAGTAATTCGAGAGTGCCATATTAATACGAATGGCACCATCTTTAATAAATCTGTACAAGTTGTCGGATATGCAGATGACATAGACATTATTGCTAGGTCCACAGAATCTCTGATCGAAGCATTTCGATCACTAAGGGCGTCTGCACTTAGAATGGGATTAAAAATAAACGCACAGAAAACCAAGTATATGTATTGTACTAGATCAGGCAACCAGATACCTAGACTATTAATTGATGATCTGGAACTGGAAGGTGTGGACACCTTCGTCTACCTGGGCTCGCTGCTGACCAAAGAGAACAATGTCAGCGAAGAAATTAAAAGAAGAATAGTGCTTGCTAATAAGTGCTATTATGGCTTGAGGAAACATATGGCCCCAAAACTACTCAGAAAAATTAAAGTTACCATATATAAAACACTAATAAGGCCAGTGTTAACATACAGGTTTGAAACGTGGTCACTTACACAGAACGACCAAAAATTGCTTAAACGTTCCTAGAGAAAAATTCTAATTAAAATATATAGAGGAATCCACGAACAGGGTTTGTGGCGTAGGCGCTACAACTTTGAGTTATATAGAAGTTTTGGGGAACCTGACGTTGTAAAATGTATTAAATTATAAATTATCACGCCTTCGATGGATAGGACATGTAATTAGGTGAGATGAATATGCAACGATTAGAAAAATTTTCGACCGAAGAGGACCAGTGGCAAGACGAGCCAGAGGAAGACCAAAACTTAGGTATCAAGATAACATAGAGGATGATCTAAAATCCATCGGAGTTAAAACATGAAGAAGAGTTGCCAGAGACAGGGGCGAATATGGAAGATTGTTCTGAAGAAGGCTTTGGCTCATAACGATCTGTAATGCCACTGATGATGATGATGATGTTAAAGTAATTACTATTTAAATTTAATTGTGGCTTATTCTCATTTAAATAGTAATTATGTTTTAATGTCATTTATATTAAATAAGTAAATTTAAGCTATACACAGAATATGTGATATATACTATACTATACTATATACAGAATGATGGCGAATTCTAAAACGATAGGAATAAGTCCCCAGGTGGGTAGATCATACAGTATTGGCAAGTCCCACTCCTTTATAAAAAAGGACAGCTTCATGGAATCTGGGGGAAGCAAGAAATCGCTAAAAACAACAAACTTGAATATAGCAACATTCAATGTAAGGTCCTTAAACAGAGATGAAAAAATCTATGAGCTAGAAGAAGAAATAAAGGACCTAAAGTGGGACATAATTGGTCTCGCAGAGGTAAAAAGGAAAGGTGAGGAGCGCATAACATTGCAATCAGGTAACATCTTGTATTACAAAGGGCACAAAGAACAAAGTCTAAACGGCGTAGGATTTTTGGTTTCTAAGAAACATGCTAATAAAATAGAACAATATGTGGGAATCTCAGAAAGAATTGCAATGATTGTGATGACTATAAACGAGAAAATCACCCTAAAAATCATTCAAGTGTACGCCCCAACTTCAACACACCCCGATGAAGAGATAGATGAGTTCTACGAGAAAATAATAGAAACCAACACGAACTATCACAGCACTTACACACTTATAATAGGAGATTTCAACGCTAAGATTGGACAACGACTAGAAGAAAGCGAAAACTATATTGGTGAATTCGGCTATGGTGTTAGAAATGAGAGAGGAGAAACCCTGGTTAACTTCCTACATAGCAACAAATATTTCGTAATGAACACATTTTATAAGAAAAAACCGCAAAGAAAGTGGACGTGGTTATCACCAGACGGAAAAACAAGGAACGAAATCGATTACATCATGTGTAACAAGAAAAGTATCGTAGAAGATGTAACAGTAATAAATAATGTCTCTCTGGGTAGTGATCACAGAATGGTTAGAGCTAAACTAAGGATTAAATATAGCAAACGTAGAATTAATTTTAATAACACGATACAAATAGACACAGAAAAGCTAAAAGTCGATAAAGAAAAATATGCTAGCAAATTAAAAACCGCCCAAGCACTGAATCTAGAACAACTCAGCGTTAATAAAATTAACTCAGTTATAACAAAAGAACTATTGAATGCTAGCTCAGAAGTAGCAACCCGCCATAACAACAAAAAATCCAAAATAAGTGCAGAATCGAAGAATATGCTGAAACAACGAAAAGAGCTCCTGTCACTAAACAAAAGAAATACCACAGAATACAAAGAACTTAATCGAGCCATACGAAAACAGATAAAAGACGATATTAAAAAACATCAACAAGAACATGTAGAAAGAGTGATAGAGAAAAATCAAAGTCTGAAATATACCAAACCGAAATTAGGAAAGAAAAATATTATAACTATGAAAAATCAACAAGGCCAACTAGAAACAAGCAAAGCTCAGATATCAAACATAGTTGAAAACTTCTATACTGAGTTATACTGCTCAAGAAACGATCCCCCCGACTCTTCAAAGCAAAATCTGAAAAGACAAATAACAAACGAAAATTCTGAAGTAATGCCCGAAATAAGCGAAGTAGAAATAGAAAATGAAGATGGAATTCTGGCAGAAATGTTGAAAGAAGGAGGAGAAGAAGTCATCAGGTACCTAAAAATACTTTTTAATAAATGCCTATTTGAAGGAAACATACCAAGGGAATGGAATACTGCTAACACAATATTAATACACAAAAAAGGGGACAATACAAATCTGAAAAATTATCGTCCAATATCACTACTATCACAACTTTATAAAACATTCACAAAAATAATTACAAATAGATTGACAACAAAGTTCGATGTATATCAACCAGTAGAGCAAACCGGATTTAGAAAAGGGTTCAGTACATGTGACCATCTTCACACACTAAAGGTCCTAATAGAAAAAGTTAACGAATACAATTTACCAATCTGTTTAGCATTTATAGACTACGAGAAAGCTTTTGACAGCATAGAATTATGCGCTATTGAGGAAGCGCTGGTCAACAGCAGAATAGATTCTAGATATAGGATATTAATACATAATATATACCAACACGCTGAAATGGTAGTCACGATGGATAACGGAATGAAAACGAGGCCAATAAAAATCAACCGAGGAGTAAGACAGGGAGACACCATATCTCCAAAACTATTTACTGCCGCACTTGAAGACATCTTTAAATCACTAAATTGGGAAACGAAGGGACTGTCGATAAACGGAAAGTATTTAAACCATCTAAGATATGCAGATGACGTAGTACTAATAGCCGACAGCTGGAAAGAACTGAAAACGATGATCGATGAGCTTCATACGGAATCCATAAGAAAAGGACTGAAAATGAATCTGAGTAAAACTAAGCTAATGTCGAATAAAGATGATCAACCGACGATAACCATCCAAGGAACAAAAGTGGAACATGTAGAAGAATACATATATCTGGGTCAGAATATCAAGGTAAACAAAGAAAACCAAACTACCGAAATAAGCAGACGAGTAAGAATGGGATGGGCCGCATTTGGAAAACTCTCATACATACTGAAAGACAAAAAGATACCCCAAAACCGTCGAACCAAAGTGTTCGATTCTTGTATCCTTCCCGTTCTCACTTACGGAGCTCAAACCTGGACATTCACAAAAAAGAACATGGATAAGATTCGAAAAACTCAGCGAGCCATGGAACGACAGATGCTTGGTATCTCACTAATAGATCGGCAAACGAACGAAGCAATCCGGAACAAAACAAAAATAAAGGACGCCGCGAAACAAGCAGCTAAATTAAAATGGAAATGGGCTGGACACAACGAACGTCTCGAAGATGGTAGATGGAACAAAGAAGTCGGAAGCTATACACAAATTTTAAGAACACAGTGTACAGAAATTGTCGAACTAATATATTTATGATTAATATATTTACAATTTAAAAAATGCAAATTATTGAAATATAAGCATCATAATATTCTATAAAATTTATCTTGACAAAAGTGAAAGTAAATGTAAATCTTGTACATCGTAAATTGCCTCAGAAACAAAACAATTGGTTTAATAGACAATATTATTTTAGAAAATGTGAATCTAGTTCTGCAAAATATTGTCGTTCTGCAAAATGTGTATATAATTTGTCAAATGTAGGTACTCTCCCGTAAGTACTCTCTGACCTACATTTTTAAGCATATTGTATTACATATTCCGAAATTGAGCCGATAAGATAAAATTTTTATCAATTTAATCCCCCTATTAGAGATTGGCATGTTAATGACAATGATTATATTTGTTATGAATATACCAGAGGTAAAAAAATGCCTGTTTTTTTTTTAATCTTTATTAATTAAAAAAATATTTGTTGACAAGGGCAAAAATTTGCATCCGTGATATAGATAACAAATTTATCAGTAACAGTAAAACAACAATGGTAAGATGAAGCAGTCCTTGATTCAATCGATACACGGCACTTATTGCTTAATTGTGACGTTGGCAATCGTATTTAAATTATATAAATTTAAATACGAATTATATAAATTTAAATACGAACAAAATAAAAATTATAACACCAACGTTCTTTAAATCAATAAATGGATGGAGGTAACATCATAAAAAAAATTTCGGTGACCAACCAAACCCCCCCCCCCAGAGGCAAATTCTAGGTGCGCTACTGCATCCAGTGATAAAAATTTACATAACAGGTACAATATAAATAAAAATAATGTAGTAAAATGTAATTTAACAGGCTAAAAAAGCTTATGCAGAAGTGCTAATAAAGGCTAACAAAAATATGTCAAAAACTTATGGAGATGACTAAATAATCTCTGTGGAACACAAATTGATAAAATACTAACTAATAAAAGAAACATATAAAATGAATTTGAAGACTACTATACCGATTTAGGAAAACAATATGCAAAAATGATTTCTGAACCAACTGAATTTCGAGAAAATATATTGGAAATAAATAATACTATGTACCTATTTCCAACGACTGAAAATGAGATTGAAGAAAAAATAAACTCTTTAAAAATTAAAAAGTCATCGGAACATGGTAATATTAGATCTGAAACTTCAAAAGAAATAGCAAAATAGATTTCAAAACCCTTAACACACATAATAAATACATGCCTTAATTTAGGCATTTTTCCGGATATATTAAAAACTAGAACTATTAAACCGCTATTCAAATCTGGCGAAGAAATTATATATTGTCATAATTATAGACCTATAACCCTAATCTCAAACGTAGGCAAAATATTAGAAAAAATAGCTAAAATAAGACTTAAAATTTAAAAAAAATCAATATACTGTCTGAATGTCAGTATGGGTTTCAAGAAGGATAATCTGTTGAAGGTGCAATCTGTACTCTAACAGCTAACATCTACAAAGCTCTTGATAATGCAAAGACCAGCTCTTTGTAGATTTGTAGATTTATCAAAGGCATTTGACACTGTTTCACATCTTCTTCTTACGATGCCTATCCGTTTCGAATGTTGGCGATCAACATGGCTATCCCAACTTTGCTTGCTGCTATTCTGAATAGTCCGGTTGTCGAAGTATTAAACCACTTTCTCAGGTTTTGAAGCCAAGATATTCTTCTTCTCCCTGGTCCTCTCTTTCCAAATACCTTGCCCTGAAGAATGAGTTGCAACAAGCCGTATCTCTGTTCATTCCTCATAACATGGCCAAGATATTCTAGTTTGCGCTCTTTGATGGTGTTAATAATCTCGCATTCCTTGCCTATTCTACGTAGGACCTCAACATTAGTCACACGATCCACCCATGAAATTCTTAAAATACGTCTGTAACACCACATCTCGAATACCTCGAGTTTTCTTAAAGAAGCTTCGGAAAGTGTCCAGGCCTCTACTCCGTATAATAACGTAGAAAATACATAGCATCTAATGAGAGAGATTTTGGTAGCAAGTGGTAAATCGTGACTTCTGAAAAGAGACTTCATCATTATGAACGCCGATCTTGCTTTTCCTATGCGTTGTTTTATTTCACTGGAGTGATCCCATTGGCTTTTAATGTTGGTACCAAGGTATGTGTAGCTGTCCACTCTGTCAATTGTATGTTGGTTAACCAAAAGCTGTGTATTTAATATTTCGCGCTTACTGACTACCATGTACTTTGTTTTCTTCGTATTAAGATCAAGTCCGTGTTCTCTACTTATATCTGATATACGCGACATTATTCTTTGCAAACCGTCCAGACTATCTGCAAAAACTACTGCGTCGTCGGCATATCTAATGTTGTTTAGACGTATTCCGTTGACTAATACGCCTTCTTGTAGTTCGCCTAGCGCTTGCTCGAAGATATATTCAGAGTATATATTAAATAACACCGGGGACAGAATGCATCCTTGCCTCACTCCTCTATCTATGGAGACTGCCTCTGTCAATTGGTCATCCACTTTAATATTGGCTGTTTGGTTGTAATATAAATTATAGATGATTCTTCCTATCATCTAACCCCACTTCTTTCAAGATGTTTATAAGTTTATCATGCTTTACTCTATCAAATGCCTTTTTGTAGTTGAGAATAGAGCCTCTCGGGTGCCTAAGGAATCGCGGAATCCAAACTGCGTCCATGATACTTGTTCTTCGCATTTTTTATATATTCTGCCGTGTATCACTTTCAAGAACGTTTTAAGTAAGTGGCTCATTAGGCTAATTGTTCTGTAGTCTTCGCATGTCTTGGCATTTACTTTTTTTGGTATGGTCACGAAAGTCGACTTTAACCAGCTTTGGGGTATTTTTCCAGTTACGTATATGTTAAATTTTTGCAGGATTTGATTGTATTAATGGATTTTAAAACAATGCGGTAGTGCGATATATATATATATATATATATATATATATATATATATATATATATATATATATATGTATATATCGCACTACCGCATTGTTTTAAAATCCATTAATACAATCAAATCCTGTAAAAATTTAAAGCAAATCATTGATTTGATTAATTTGTCAAACGGTCAATTAATAATTAACATTTTTTATCATGTTGCTTTGTATACTTTAAACGTACTGTTTAAACGTTCGAAGACCATTATCTCCATAAAAAAATTGCCATTAATTATATCAAAATAACCTTCGACACTTTATTCATATAAATATACTTTCAATTCCAATTATAGGAAAACGATTGTTATTGCAAAAATAAACAACCTCATTCCAATTTTTCTGTCAATAATCCGTGATTACCTACACGAAAAAATCAAATATTATTGATAATTCGCGTGATTATTTCAATTAAAATGTTTGTCATATTTTTCTGGTGAGCTTGAAAACAAAATAAAAAAATTAATTTGTAAAGTTTATTGGATCTTCAGTGCTGAATATTTTTGCTTTGGTTATGGGCAGATAATCCATACCAAAAAAGCAACTATTTTACTGCTTTTTCTTCATTAGATCCACGTAGACGAGAATAATTAGAAGATAAAAAGCTGTTTTCAGCATATATTTAGCTATAAAAATTTCAAGAAGTTTAACTTAACAGTTATTGTAAACTTGAATTGAATTTGTTTTTTTTTAGTTTCGTGTTACCATTTCAAAGAAAATTTTAGAGAAGATTCATAAAAAGGAATATCAGAGAAGATCGTTGGGAATGAAATATTCTTCTTCTTCTTAACGTACCCCATCCCTAAGGACATTGGCGATCATCATGGCCCATTTGACTCTATCTGCAGCCGTTCTGAAAAGTTCTATTGACGTTTTCCCTGCGTCTTCTCCACGGTCCTCTTTTGCCTTCTACCTTCCCTTGTATGGCCAGCCGCACCAATTCGTATTTCTCGTTTCTTAGTATGAGACCAAAGTAGCTCATTTTTCTTTTCTTTATAATGTTGAGTATTTCTTTATCTTTTTTCATTCTTCGTAGCGTTTCCGCATTTGTTATGTGTTGTGTCCAAGATATTTTCCACATTCTTCGATAACACCACATTTCAAAGTTAATGAGTTTTTTCTCTGTCGATGTTGAGTTTTCCATTGCATAATATTGCTTTCATCTTATTAAAAGCACTTCTAGCTATCTCAATACGCCGTTTTATTTCCGTACTTCTATCCCATTCTTTCATTTAGTTCGCAACCTAAGTACTGATATCTGTGCACCCTGCCTAAAAGTTTTCCTTTAGCATAAATACTGTCTTCCTCAATCTTGTTCTTGCTTACCACCATGATTTTTGTTTTATTTGTATTCAGTGCCATTGGAAAGAAGAAGAAGAAGTTTTACCATTTCTCCACCGTATGTTTTTCACAATTTTCTTCATTCTATGCTATCTATAACTTTCTTTCGCTGTTTGCCAGTTCATGCACTGTGCTTATTTCTTTAACATCCTTGAAAACAGTCTTCTTTGTCTATTTATGCGTTAAAATCCCCGAATATCATTATCCGATGTCTGCATTTTCCACAAGAATTTCATAGTATTAAAAAAAGATATTGGTCACTTAGAAGTGATTAACGAAGACCATTGGATGTAACATTATATGAATCTCTGGTATAACTCTAGCAGTTGTATAGAACAAATTGCGACCATAACAAATACGAAAACTATGGAGGTATCAGTCTAATAAAGGCAATTTATAAAATATACTATATAATTATTATTACCAGCAAATTATATCATTTACAGAAGCTAATGGACTAAGAATTTTTCAATACATTCTCGTAATATTTTAATAAAAGCAATGACAAAACCATTCAGCACGTAAATTCTTATTATTCTAACAATGTAACAACGATTTCAAAAATGAGACTACGTCGATTACATTAATTCATTCGATTCTTACAATTTCTTTTAAAAAATTCAAGGATAACTGATTGTTTTATTCATAACTTGTCGTTAAAAGGATATTACTATCCTTTTTCTTGTACCATTAAACTTACGACGTTCATTAGTAAAAAATAATACATTTTTGTATTAAACAATTCGAGAACATTTATTAAATATTCATTAGGGCGAAGGTTCTATCATTATTATCATCATCTGCCGCATTTAACAGTCCATGAAAGGCCATAATGTTCCATTGGTATTTGTAGGCCCTACTTTTTACAAGGTATGTATTTTGGTCACTACAAATATTCGTAATGAACCTTCGTTGTTTAAATCCTTCTTGATTTTTCGCTACTGTCCGTTGATTTATGCTGCTCAGCTTTCCTTCTAATATTTTGCTGTTGATTTTGTAGCTTACATTTGACACCGATATGCCTCTGTTACATGGATGCCTCTTGGTGTATTTATGTTAGAATTCCCTTCTCTTTCTCTAATCTGAGTTTTTCTTTCCCTGCTTATTTCTTTCGCTCATTCAGTAGTTGTTTTTCCATCGATTTAAAGGCCCTTGGTCCCTTATTGGTCTCCTATAAACTCATACTGTTTTTATGCTTAGTTGACTTATATTCCTCGATTGTTTTGAGGATTTTTTTCCGGTGATGGACCAGAACTCAATCCAAAAGATACAGACCGATATACCATCTTTTCAAGGTATACGAAAAACTCATCATAAATCGTGTAGAAAACATAGTTGGCCAGAATCTTATACCACGATAAGCTGAGTTCAGACCATAAATAAATAAGGTAAACCATGCACCAGGAAAATTCACTATCTTACAGAAGATATAGAAGAGGGGTGAGAAAATAAACCAGGTCTAAGTTTTGATCTTCTAAGAGCTTTACAATTTCACTGTGAATGTCATCTGTCACTGTCGAGTGTATATCGATAATCCAAAACAGTCGAAAACTCGTGAAATATACTATACCTACCTGCTTTGCACCCTTTGTTTGTATTTAATTAACACAAATGGGGGTTCAAATCTAAAAACGACCCACACTGATCTCCAAACTTCTCTGTCTTGGGTTGCTAGGAAAGCGTCATGTAGATTATGACAAATAATTCCTCTAACTTGATTTACTCAGCTTATGAGAAGAGTTTTAAGAACAGATTACATTAAATGTTATTTTTTAGGTAAAACTATGGGTATTTCCAGAAGGCACTCGACGAAACGACGGGAAGATTCACCCTTTCAAAAAGGGCGCGTTCCACATGGCCATAACACACAAGTTACCTATTTTGCCGGTGGTATATTCCCGGTACTACTTCTTAGACAAGGATATCAAAAGATTTGATCACGGTAAGTGTAACAGTGTATAAAACCTTTATTAAAGAAAAGCGAATTTCTGAATATTTTATATTACCAAAGAAAGGATCCCAATAATCCACGAAATCCGAGGAAAAGAGTTCTTTGACATTATTGTATCACTTTTATATTATACTATTTAGAACCGCCGAAAAAAAAAACGAATTAGAATAAAATAACGTGGGTTGGGATTTTAGCCACTTGCACACACTGACATGTCCATGTGATAATTGTGATATATCATATATCGTCGGTATACTGCGAAAACCAGGTAAATGTCGGAATACCGAAATCGAGAAAAAACGTTTTTAAAGTTTAGTTTTATATTGTGAATTAAGCAGTCAGCTTGTTTTTGATATTAGGTATTCTAGTGAAAGATGCATATATCTGAAATGATATTCTATCATTAGTTTGAAAAAGTTGAGACACCTATCTGAGTAATCCTAAATTTAAGTTGGAAATGCTATCACTTACCTGGTTTTACCTGTAAATCTAAATAAATCAATTACTCTTCAAATAACATATTTAACACAAATATAATAAACCAAGTAGAATATTGTCCAGTTTTGTGATCGAGATATGAGGCTTTTACTAGGTAATAGCAATGTTTTAAGGTATTAGTCGATATTTATGACATTTAACTGGTTTGCCCTGAAAATTTTATTAACAGCTGTGTACAGTTATAGATATTGTTTATATGAATGACAGGCAGTTTTATAGAAAAAATCAAATTTATTTCGAATATAATAATAAAAATATTATTATTATGAGGCTTCCTCGTCCGATTCGTCACTGAAAGCAGGCTCTGGCAAGATGTTTGTTACATCATTTCCCGTTTTCAAATTACGATACCACCCGTGATATTCCTCCGGTATCACTCCTATCACATAGCTGTACCAAATCTCTCTCTTTTGCTATGCTAATTGGCAAATGTGCATCATAAAGTCGCTTAAGTTCTTCAAGATTGCTTGAATTAGTTGATAACTTGGCGTGCTTTTTTCTTGTTGACTGTCGTGCAGTATCAGTAAGGAAATAATTGAAGCTTGTTGACATGTCATAATTAAAATAGATTCCGTTTGTCTCTCCTTTCACGAATCTCATTCTTTTTATCTTCAACCACATTATTTTTTCGCCGTTTTGGTCTTTTGTCCGGTTTTTAATTAAAGTGTGTGACAAATTTTTTAAATCATAAAAGTCGTAGTATTTAAATTCTTTACATTTGTATGGTTCTATACATACTTTTTTATCATCAACCTTGATATTTTTATTTCCTCTTGCATTTTGAAAAACAGACAAGTAATCTGGCATCCCATAGATAGATCTGTGTTTTTTAGCGGTTTCGTTATTACTCTGCATAGAGTCAACTTCCGTATAGGAATGTCCAGACTCTAAAAATTTGTGTTTAATAATATTTAAACGGATTCTGTCCTCTGCAGATATCAGAAAATAAACTTATTTCACTAACATATTCTGGAACACATTTTGATAAGTAGTGGAGTATAATGCTTTCTATTTCAGAACTTCCTTGTCTACCGTTAATTTCTGACCAGTCAAAACTGTAAGCTGCATTTGGTAATGCGGCTTCATATACACACAGATTGTAGACACATAATTTTCGAGAATAATATAGTTTCCAGTCAATCCACTTGGAATCTGTAGTACGGCCTGTAGATCGAAAGTAACTGAAACAAAATCCCGTTGTTCATTAGATCTTTTCTTATCATTTTGTTTTTTAAGATTACATACTTCTTTTCTTTTCTGATGTTCTCTGTAACTGTCTTCTAAATCCGATTTGTCAGTTGGATTAGCCCTATCATATTTATTACAAACTAAACATTGATCTTTTCTAGCAACAAAAAAGCTTAAATTATAGTCGTTAGAAAATATTCTTCGATATGTAATTTCGCTAACACCTTCCAGTTTCTTCTGCTCATAGTCATTTATAAAACGTTGGTACATTTTTCTTATAAAGTCGCCTCGTATTTCGGTGAGACTGTGTAAAAATATATTTATCTGTAATAAAAGCAGACAATAACAAATAAAATAAAAGTACTCTACCAGGAGTAGTTATTAACTGCAAAATTATCAATGACTAAGATGTATAATAATACAAAGTTTTAATATTCTCATCGATATTTACATTTAGATGAGCCTGGTAAAATATGTACAGTCGCTCAGATAAAGTTATCATCGATGCATTCTTTGCGTAAGATAACAATTTTTGCCTGAGCAACCGAAACCATAAAGTAGTTTATCCCAATAAATTTCGTTTCGACCGTCCAGTGGTTTACAATTGGGTAGGCAGGTATAATATTTTATATTATTTTAAACTTTATTTTTAAACGAAATATTGTTTATTTGGATGAAACCTGGTATGGTATTCATGACACCGTGAAAAAAGTTGGACGAATAATCATAAAAAGTGTTCTAATTCATTACCGCCCAATAAAGGACAGAATTATAATTTTACACTGCGGTGTAGAAAATGGATGCATCGACGATTTATTATTAATATCTGTAAAAAAAATAAAGACGTGAATCTAGATTATCATGAGGATAGGAGGGTTCAATTTGTGAATCATGGTTTGAAAAATCTATATATATATATATATATATATATATATATATATATATATATATATATATATATATATATATGCATATATATATATCGCACAAGAAGTTCGAGCGTCAATTATAATGCTTTCAGCTATCAATATGATGGAAATGAAGTTTTAAAAAAGTTCAACTCAGGAACCATAGATGTAAACGTTTAATGTTTTTTTTGAAGAAAAAAACAGAAGTTAGTTTTTATAAAACTAACTTCTGCAGCTGAAGAGCCAGCGGAACCCTCTAATCAATTGGAATATCTTTACAAAGCCGTGTAGTAAAATGTAAGCGACATTTTCAATACCTCTCTGATGATACCATCCAAACATATGCTGAAACATGTTTATGAAGAATTGTGTTCTAAATTGTCTAAATCAGAAGCAATTGTAGAAACATGTTTATCAGAGTGTCCAAAGCAATCTGCTACAAGACTATAGGAGAAACATCTTACCTACATGACAGGACAGAGAATTATAATTTTACACTGCGGTGGAGAAAATAGATGGATCGATGATGTATTATTAATACCTACAAAAAAATATTAAAGGAACCTCTTCTTCCGAGATTACCTAAATATAGTGTGATTATCATGGACAACGTATCATATTATTCAAGATTAATGAGAAAATTCCAAATATTACTTGAAACAAATTACAAATTCAAGAATTTGTTTGAGAAAGATTTGTACTTTGAAGCATCATATAGTAAAAAGGAATTGTTGGAGGTTGTTGACAGTAGACAGTACCAGAAGGAATATGTTGTTGATAACTGTACTCGCAGTAATGGGCATACCGTGCTTGGTATGCCCAGTATTACAATTACTTCCTCCTTACTATTGTAAATTGAATCCAATAGAGTTAATATGGACACAACTTAAAGGTAATAGAAGAAGAAGAAACGTGGCTCCTAAATTTTTGTCTACTGCTCTCCAGTTAATTAGAAGAGAAGTCACAAAGATCACAGCAACCAACTGGAAAAGTGTAATCAAACATGTAATCGCAGTGGAAAATGACTATGTTAAATATTTACCAGCATTAACCAAATGAACTATAAATATAGAAGATACAACTGATACTAGTGATAACAGTGATTATGAGTAGATTATTAAGTTCTTATTTCCAACTAGGTGTTCGTTGAAACCTTTATTTTTATTGTAATTGTACAAATTCTCGTTTTGCTTATATATCTTTGAAAATAGAGTACAAATACACTTCATGATAGAACAAAAACATACAACATAATTTAATTTAAAATAATCAAAGTACAGGTTAGGTTATTATAAAATACCTGCTAGATATATAAAAAAGATGTTCATAAAAGTTTTAGACCTATTACCCATTTTTAAATTATTGAGATACTAAGTCTTCTCTCACACGGTGTCAAACCAAAGTTGTTAATAGAATACGCTGTATATAATTTAAAAAATTAATTCTTTATTTTTTTTATTACAATAACTAAGTTATCAGGGATAAAATGTGATCATAAGTTTTAAAACTTATGAGCAGTTGTGTTATTAAAACGTTTGTATACTAAAATACTTGTACATAAAAAATTTATTTAATTGTATGTGATAATTACTTTTATTAACAATTTTTTATAGGTATTGTTATTTTACAATAATTTCTATTTAGCCGAGTCGATTAGTGTTATCACTTCCTAGATATATCACAGAAGTTAACAACACCAATATTTTTTATTTAAACTTTATAGAAAATGAAACTTTTTCTTAAATAAAAATAAAAACTTTTATTTAATTAAAAATTAGATATCTACGCTACTGTTCAATAAAGTAGTGGTAACTCTAACAGTGTTGCCATTTTAGTAGTATTTTACTCCTCTGGTTCCTATAAATTTTCTCACGAAATTACGTGTCGACTTTACTTAAATTTTTGTCCAAATATCTACGCTTTGAACTTTGGCGAATATAATGTGGGCCCATGGTTGGAAAAGACTCAATATGAGCCTTCACGATTTTTTGGGTTTTACTGCTTGTTTTATTTGGCGGTGTATGCTTGCCTCTTTTATCCGTATCTGCATAACAGCCTAGAATATCAGTTTTTCTTACAACATCTTGTATTAACGACGCTGATATACAAAGTGTCTTACAAAGAAATTTCTCACATACCTTTATGTCTTCACCATTCAAAGAAAACTGGGTTTTTTAAACTTCAAAGAACTGCAACGACTCTCTTTGGTGGCTCCGTTTTAATAGGTGCAATAAGAAAATGTTTCTGGCCTATATATTCTAACTTTCAATAATCACGACATAGTCTTTGTCTGTAATCTTCGCTGAAATAACTGGCACTAATTTGTAAAAGCACTCTGAACAATTAACTTGGTTTGGCATTGCTGGTCTATGGTCTTTTTTTATCTTATAAGGCAAACCCTCAGCACGCCTCCTTTTTGCAACATTTATTACCCAATCTTTGGGGTTAGATTTTCTCCAACGTTTTAGTGGACGTACGTCTTTCCATACTTTGTCAAAAAGTAGATTTAATATCCAACTAGCTATTTCAGTTGACACTAAATTGTTCGTGGGTGCACCTATTTCAGTATCTTTTTTCTCATCATTTAGGCTATCAAAGTGTGTAAATCATATAGACTTCCTAGAGAGAGCGATCCCTCTTCACTTGGCTGATATGAGGGGACTACATCTGAAAAGTCACTATCAAAAATGGATTCCATCATTGAGACTATATTGTTCTTAGAATCATCAAGAATTGAACTGCTGTCTTCAGTTATTCTATCTGTGTATGTGTTATAAAGATCATTTATGGGTTTAGCTTAGTAACCATTTCTAAATTTTAACTCAACCCGTTTTCAGGTAAAATGAAGTAAGTGTACTTAAAGGTTTTCACTAGTCGATATGAAAGAGAAATTTTAATAAATCATACACGTAAAATGTATTAAAGACACTTATCACCTTTTTACTGAATATGGTTTGCAGTAGTAAATCTTCCTCATTTATTAAATTAGAAGTCAACCAGCCCTTATTTTTAGACTGTTTAGAAAATCGTCTAGTATCCACCGTTTGCAAAGGAAATGCTTTATCGAATAGTTCCATAATTTTTTCACAAAATAAGCAAAACTTGTTATCCGAAGATAGATGTGAGTCTAGAAAGCACCAAGATTCCCTAGAGAGCAATTGATTAAAATAATTAATATTAAGAGTGTTATTAAAATAACGTTTATAAACAATATTATCCCCCGAAAAAGAAGCATTCAAGTTGTATTCAACTTTCTGTAAAAAATGATCACTCACATCGGTATATACAACAGAACAAGATAAAAACTTAATATTTACATTGCAGAAAATATTATCAATTACAGTTTTAGAGTCATTATGTATTCTAGTATATTCTTCTTCTTCTTCTTCAAGTGCCATCTTCGTTCCGAAGGTTGGCGATCATCAGGGCTATACGTATTTTCGAAACTGCTGACCGAAACAATTCGTTGCTGCTACAGCTATACCATTTCCGTAGATTCTTTAGCCAGGAATTTCGTCTTCTTCCTATGGACCTTTTTCCTGCTATTTTCCATTGCATAATTATTCGAAGCAGTTCATATCTTTCGCCTCTTGTAATGTGTCCCAAGTATTGCAGTTTTCGTTTTTTGATCGTAAATATGACTTCCTTTTCTTTATTCATTCTTCTCAAGACTTCGACATTTGTGACTCTCTCGGTCCATGATATTCTCAGGATTCTGCGATACATCCACAGTTCAAATGCCTCTAATTTTTTGGTATCAATATTTTTCAACGTCCATGACTCCATTCCGTAGAACAGCACAGAAAGTACGTAACATCTCATCAGGCGAAGTTTCATTTCAAGGCTCAAATCTCTTCCGCAGAACACTCTCTTCATTTTAGTGAATATGGATCTGGCTTTTTCTATTCTTATTTTGATTTCTGCTGAGCTATCGTTGTCTTCATTTATAAAAGTGCCTAAATATTTGTATTTGCTAACTCGATCGATAATTTCATTGTGTAAATATAAATTTTGGACATTTTGTGTTGATTTCGATATTACCATAAATTTAGTTTTCCTTATGTTCAAAGATAGTCCATATTCTTCGCTGCAGTCTGCTATCTTATTCACCACTGTCTGTAGCTCTTCAAGTGTTTCTGCGATCAGAACGGTGTCGTCGGCAAATCTCAGATTGTTTAATCTAACACCATTTATTTTAATACCTACGGATTGCTCAGAGAGTGTTCTATTCATTACGTCTTCGGAATAGAGATTAAACAGGGTTGGTGACAATATACACCCTTGTCTCACACCTCGCTTTATTTCGATTTCTTCAGTGGTATTTTTCTCTACTCTCACTACTGCTTTCTGATTGTAGTACATATTTGCTATTAGTCGGATGTCTCGTTTATCTAAATTCTTTTCTGTCAGGAGTCTGATTAGGTGATCATGCCGCACTTTATCAAAGGCCTTGTTGTAATCTATGAAACACATGAATACATCTTGATTTATGTCAAGACATCTTTGAGACATAACGTTCAGTGCAAACAACGCCTCTCTTGTTCCAAGTCCATTTCGGAATCCAAACTGGGTATTATTGATGTCCATTTCCAGTTTCCTGTGTACTCTAGAGTGTATAATTTTCAGAAATATTTTCAGTACATGGCTCATCAGACTGATTGTACGGTAATCACTGCATTGTTTGGCATTTATCTTTTTTGGTATAGTAACAAAGGTGGATAAAAGCCATTCTTGTGGTATTTTTCCTGATGTATAAATGCTATTGAAAAGTTTAACCAAAATGTGAATCGAGTCTTTTTCTATTAGTTTAAGGATTTCCGTTGGTATTTCATCTGGACCTGGGGCTTTACCATTTTTCATTCTTTTTAGTGCGTACATTACTTCTTCTTCCGTTATTTCTGGACCTTCGTCTCCTTGTATGTTACTTAGCTCAGATTGTTGTCTATCATCTGCAAAGAGTTCTTCAATATAGTTTTTCCATGTCTTCAACTGTTCTTCTAGTTCTGTTATTATGTTTCCGTTGACATTATACAGGGTATTTGGCTGCTTACGTTTTTGTGTACCTGCAAGTTCTTTCACTTTTTATGTACATTAAAAATATCATGTTTTGCCTGCAATTGCTCTATTTCTTCACATTTTCTTTTATAAAAATCTTCTTTTGCTATTCTGATTTCTATTTTGATTTCTTTCTGTATTTGTTTATACCTTTGTTCGTTTTTTCCTTTCATTATTCTCCGATTGTCCATGAGAAGAAGGATCTTATCAGTCATCCACCTTTGCTTTATTTTTGGTTTTTCTTTAGTCAGAATTTTCTTCATAGGACCTGTTATCGCCATTTTTACGTTTTGCCATTTTTTATCTATGTTGTTCGTTGGCTGAGATGTTTCTTTTTCATGAAGTATTTTGAAATTATTATTAATACATGTTTGCAGTTTCTCCTTTACCTCCAGGTTACATAAATGACTGACGTCTATCTGATTTGCTCTTCTTTTCTGCTCCAATCTTTTTAGTTTAATACTCATTTGCGCTATTAGAGGGTTATGGTCTGAAAAGACATCTGCGCCTGGGTAAGCTTTAACGGATTTTAAGGAGTTTCTGTATCGTTCGTTTATCAGTAAAAAATCAATCTGGTTTCGAATTATTCTTTCGCCATTGTCCTGGGGTGATTTCCACGTATAAAGTCTTCTCTTTGGTAAGTTTAAGAATGTATTAGATGCTAGTATATTCAAAAAGTGCTAATTAACATTTTTATTTTAAATTATCTGATCTACATTTTTTATTTGAAACATTTTTTTCTACGGCGTGCAGATTCTTGGTAAATCGATTTTTTTGCGTTTTTACTCCCCTACGAACGAGATTTTAGGGAGAATTTTAGGTCCCAACATTAATATTCTCGGCAAAATTCAGCTTGTTTATATGATTTTTAGGGGTCAACTCTCTGATTACTGGACTATTCAGTTACGCGCGCGAAATAAATTCTTTAAATCAAATTTGTATCAGCTCGAAGATAAAAAATCGATATATTTTGATCGAAGTGCCCTATTAACAAAAATCAAAATGCATTTTAAAAGTGAAGATGGCGGTTTTTTTACGCAATTCTTGCATTTTGCCGTAAATAGCAAAAATTGTTAAAAGTAGAAAACTTCGACCGGATCGAAAAATAAAATCATCTTAGTCGAAAAAATTTGTAGTTTCTTTGGCAGGCCTAATACTTCACAACTTTTTGTAGCTTTCGAAGATTGAAACAATTAATATAAAACGAGTAATTCTCCTTCAATTTTTGATAAATATCTATGTATTAAAATTATTGTTAAACCTTCCTCCAATTGAGCCCAAGTTACTTTAAAGATAGTTCAGGAAATGAAGCTCGAAAAAAGTTAAAACCTCGCAATTTTTTCATCCTGCATGGATTGAGTTGAAATTTTAACAGAAGGTAGGTGATAGCCCAAGGATCAAAATCTATATCGAACCGAAGTGCGCTGAAGGGTTTTAGGGGTGAAAACTACCCCTAATTTTCAAAAATTATAAAATAACATATTAAACCTGAATATGGGTAAGATTTGGTTTGAATTAGTTAAATAATGATTATTTTATACTTTTAAATAGAGTTCCATCATATTTCAACCCTTAAAAAGCAACCGTTGTTAGAGATTAATGTAAAAAAATTACTAATTCTAAAAAAATGATTTCGCCTTGGATCGATTTGGATAAAAATTTGGATTTAAGCTCAACTCACCCTCTGCTTTATAGTTTATGTCATGCCGATGAACCCTGATTGTTCTTAGGGGTGAAAACTACCCCTAATTTTCAAAAAGTGTAAAATAACATCACAAATCTTAAGATGAGTGAAATTTGGTTTGGATTAGTTAAATAGTGACTTTTTTATACTTTAAAATACAATTTCATAAATTTTCAACCCTTAAAAATCAATTGTTATGAGTGCTATAGGTGAAAACAATTTTTTGCCAAAATTTTGCAACTTTTCAACTTTTGAAAATCACCCTTTACAACATTGCAGTTTTTATAAACTAATTTAATAGATATAAATTGAAAAAAGTAGAATTAAATACAAAAAAATTTATCAACATAAAAAGGCACCATATATTCTTATACATTTACATAAATATTTGAAAATATTTACATTTATAGGTAAAACAATTATAATATTAATTTTATTCGTCATCAATTACATCTTCATCGTGATCTATGTCATCCTCATCTTCTTCAATTATTGGTGGACTATTATTGCACCCTTCACCTGAGCACTCAGAACAAGTAGAGTTACAGTATAAACCAACTTTTCTGCACCCACATGAAACGCCGCATCCTTTTTTGCATTGGCAAAAAATAATTTTCAAAAGTTCATCGGGTGCAGGTTGTTTGTTCATGCGTACGGGTAATAACAAACCATCTTTGGAGTACCATCCCCAATCTGTTGCTCTAATATTTTCATTGCCAAGCCACTGTTGAATTTGGTAATAGCATCTTTTTGAATGCTCATCTAAGGCATCAACAGTGGGCAGAAGGGATGATAGCTTAACCGCACAGTTTTTCGTTGTAGCTTTGATGAACTGTTCGTACCGCATCTGCTCGAGAAAAGCTTCCAAATCTTTTATTTTTTTTTAACTTGGTAGTCTGCGTGTCTTTAACAGTTCCGTACAACATTATTGCACAGTATCTGCCAGCATCTAAAATATCTTCAAGCTTAGCAGTACTACTGTAAAAAATTTCGGCATGTTCCTTCATGTCCGGTCTTTTTTGAAGAATATCAAAAAAATTTTTTTTTACCTTTATTGTAAAAAGCAGATACAGTATCACAGCCAGTAAAAGCATGAGAAAAAGCTATTAATTTTGAACTATCTGAGTACCCTATTTCAAAACTTTTAGATGAATATAATGTAGAAGAAGAATTTTGTTTCCCAAGTTTGAGAAAATAAATATCTTTCTCTATTTTTTTCTAAATTAGCTCTCTCTGTTAAGATAACAAGGATGTCGATATCTTCGGCCACAAATCTGACCTATCCTGAATAGCCAATTCAACGACTAGCCCGTCAGCTTCACCTTCACTTTGATGGCATTGAATAGATTGATTCTTGAATTATTGATTCTTGAAAAAATTAATTGGTTTTTTTAACGTATTTCCTTAATTTTTAACGATAGAGTATTTCTTCAAAAACGATTTTGTAGAGGTTTTCAAGAGCTACAAGGATCTGTGAATTAAATCTTTTTGGAACCCTTGGTTTTTAAATGGGGTGAGTTAAAGGGCTCGAAAAAGATGGTGCTTGATCGTAAATCGATGCTTTAAACGGCTATATCTCGCCAAATATTCATTGTACAACAAATCTAAATAAAGGAAAATTTTAGTCATTAAAAAAGCTACAATTTAGTACATTTTTATTTTTTTCATATATTCAGTATTTTCGGGGATATTTAAAAAAAGAAGGGTAAAAAATATGAAATTGTAAATCGTTTCTCGCTTTAAGCTGCACTTTTTCTAAAACTAAGCATTTTAAATGGGTCAAACTTCTTGGACGTAATAACAATAAATGTACAAAGAGAATTGCAGAAGGGTGAAGATCGATTTTAATTATGGGGGTTGTTAGGGGGTTGTTTTCATCGATTTTTTCGTAAAAAAATGAGGTATTGACCTTATTTTCATCATAACTCACTCAATTTTTGAGCTATAGTCTTTTTTTATGATAGGTCTGTTTATGCTCTTTAAAAAAGGTTCTATGAGTTTTCTTCCAAAAATGCATCATTTTCCCGATATTTGACTTTGAATCTTTCAAATTTGGCATTTGAAGAAAACCGCTGAACATTGATAGGCCGTATTTCGGTTCCTATTATATCGCAAAAACATTTTAAAAAATGAATTGTATTTGTCTTTTTAAAAGCTACAAATTTGTTCTCTACAATTTTTTTGATAAAATGCACCATTTTCGAGTTATTCGCGAAAAATCGATTAAAAACGTCGATTTTTTCGTCTAAAAGTTGTTACTTTCAATCGCGAATAACTTGAAAAATATCAGTTTTACAAAAAAAATGTATAGAACATTTTTTGTTTAGAATCACTTTTTTAATCGAAACCTGTGGTTAAAACGTAAAAAAAAAAATTTTCACCCCCGAGATGGGGTGGCAACCACCCCCAAGGCTTTGGCGCACTTTGGTTCGATATAGATTTTGATCCTGAGGCTATTACCTACCTTCTTTTAAAATTTCAAGTCAATCCACGCAGGACGAAAAAATTGCGAGGTGAAATGTTTCATTTCCTGGACTAAGAGGATTTGAAGAAAATTTTAGTTATCGTGAATACAAAAAGTTAAAAAAGCACCACACGAACGGCCTTAAAAAACTTTAAACATTTTTTCAGTGGTAAATATTTATATGTTTTGGAATATTTGTAGAAAAGTTATACCACTACCTATTATGTTTAATTGCAGATTATCACAAAAAATTCAAATGTCTTTTTGTAAGCTTACTTTTTCATACAGACACTATAATGCTTTTCTTTCTTTTTGTAAGGTTTCTTTTTCATATGTAGGTACTAGTCTTGCTGAAAATAAATAAATCCTATTAAAAAGTTCGATCAATTGATCGATTCTTTCCGTCGCGTGTCCTTTTAATGAATCTATCGCAAACAGATGCTCGTTAATAAGTTGACATGGCATTGCCGCTTATTACAGTAGAAAATTTAGTGTTAAACGAACTAAATTAAATATTAGAGGGCGGGCCCGTCATGTGGGACGCGGTTTGCCGCGCTTGTGTACGAAATCCTAAACAAAACTAATAGAACATGTGGGACAACGTTGCCAAGCTTCCTAAAAATACTTAATTGTGTTATTTATGGCAAATTGTTGTTACGAGGTGTTGTTGAAAAGTTTCTTGAAATACATTTATTTAATGTGTTGTTTTTTATAGATTTTAACATTAGGACTTTTTGTAGAATTCTAAATAGTTCTGTATATACACTCAGATGCAAAAAACGCAACGGAGAAAATTTTGGTCAAATTCAAAGTATTTCAGTTTTTTTATTTTTATCCCTATTTTAATGATTTTTTTAGCACACTGTGTAAAAATTCATAAATTTAAGTTTAGTATCATGATTTGGGAGTGCTCCTCGTCATTATGTATTTTTTTGTTTATTCCTAGTGCATCTTTGTTATGTATTTACTGTAGATGGGATATTACAAGGGATACTTGACAAATATAAACGTTTTTATTATAACAATAATAATAATCATCATCATCATTTGGCTCTACAACTCTATGTCAGTCTTGGCCGCGTTTACTATTTTCCTCAATTGTTGTCGGTCCTGAGCAGCTATTTCCCATTGCTGTATTTCCATTTTGCGTAAATCACTGACTACGGCGTCCTTCCATCTTCAATGGAATGGGTTTGCTTTAATGTAGCGTACTATGTTTTCATCTCCATATACTATCTGGAGTTCAGCAGTGTGTCTTCTTTTCCATTCTCCTATTGTCTCTTTTCTGCAAGGCTCATAGATAGTCCGCAGTATCTTTCTTTCCAGTACCAGTAATTTTGTCATTTATCGCTGGTTCAGAGTCCATGTCTCGCTTCCATACGTTATTGTGGGACGAATTATTGTCTTGAACACTCTTATTTTTGCTGGTGTTTAGAGTATTTTTGATTTAAGTACGGTCATTAATGAGTAATATGCCCTGTATCCTGCAATGATCCTGGCTGCCACGTCCTTTTCATATTTATTTTCAGATATTATGATCGCTCCCAGGTACTTGAATTCTTTGACGACTTCAAAGTTGTATTCATTCTTCTCCTCGTTGTCCTTCAGACCAACTTCCTTGGCTCCGTTTTCGAATAGGGTGAAAACTTCTTTTGCATCTCTGGTGGATTGTGCAATTGTATCCACGTCATCCGCAAACGCCAATAGTATTTTTGATCCTTGGGCGGCAAATCCGTTTGTCAGTTATGGTTGAGCTTTCCTTACCGCATGTTCCAGTGCAAAATTAAATAGCAGGGGGGCGAGAGGATCTCCTTGTCTAAGCCCGGTGTCAATGTGACGTGGTGCTGCCAATTCTGATCCGTGCGGAAGCGTTCTTTGTGCTCACCTGTGCTAATCGTACCAGCTTTCCAGGTACTCCCATTTCTACCATGGTCTCCCACAATGCTTCTTTGCTAACAGAATCGTAAACTTGTTTAAAGTCCATGAAGATTTGGTGTACATCGCGGTTGAATTCCCAGTTTTTTTTCAACACCTGGCGTAGGACGAATATCTAGTCTATGTTCGACCTTCCCGGTCTGAATCCACTTTGGTAGTCACCTATTATTTATTCTGTGTATGGAGTTAGCCTTCTAGACAGTATTACGGATATAATTTTGTACGTTGTATTGATTAACGATATTCCTCTATAGTTCAGACATATTTGTTTGTCTCCCTTCTTGTGGGTAGGTACTATATGGCTTTCATGCCAGTGTTTCGGTATTTCTTCTCTTTCCCAGACTTCTCTTATTAGATGATATATCTTAAGGTGGAGTTTTTCTCCCCCTTTTTTTAGTAGTTCCTCCTGTATGCCGTCTGGGCCTGGGGCTTTATGGTTTTTTAGGGACGAAATTGTGTACTTTACTTCAGCTAGTGTGGGCTCTGGTATTTCAGGTTCGGCCAACTGGTACTATCTTTGTTGCCCTGGCGGCTTATCTCCTCGTCGTCTGTCAGCAATTGTCCTGCATCGTCTTTTATAAATCTTGGAATGTTATATTCCAGTCTTATAAAACTGTCTAGGCTGACCGGTTCTATGTTCCTCCTCCAGTTGCTGTATTCGCGCTTCTAGGTACTGTTTCTTTTTTCTTCTCAAAAGTCTTCTCGGTTGAGTGCTTACTCTGTTGTAGTCTTCCCTGTTCTCATCTGTAGGGCGTGTTAGTAACTCTAGCCTCTTGATTGCTTTCTGATGCAAGCTTTGTTCGCACTCCTGGTCAAACCATTGGTTTTTCTTCTTGTTATTTCTTTCTTTTCCTATAGTTTCCGCTGCAGCACTTTCTATGGCGTTCGTTATACTTTGCCATTTCTGGTCTATGGTCAATTCTGGCGTTGATGTTTCTTCTTCTTCCAGTTTCTGCAATTTGTTTTGGATCAGTGCCTGATATTAGCGTTCATTATCAGGTAAATCGAGCCTTAAAATGTCCCATATGTTTCCTTGTTGGCGTTGCTTTGGCTGTCTCGTCTTTAGCCTTGTTTTCATTTTTGTTCTGGCCAGGAAGTGGTTAGAGTCACTTTCTGCTCCCCTCAGACTGTGTGCGCTGATGATATTGCTAGAATGACTTCCATCGATAAGCACATGGTCTATCTGGTTTCGTGTGATTCCGTCATTTGACACCCAGGTTACTTTAACTTTAAGTATATTTTTTCTTTGGAATTGTGTAGTTTTTACTACCATATTGTTAGCTACAGCGAATCTGCCAGTCTTGATCCGTTATCATTAGTGTTATCATGTAAGCTATGTGTGCCGATCACCGCTCTAAGATGGTCCTCTTTGCCTAGTTTGGCATTGAAGTGTCCCAGTATGATTTTAATGTCGTATCTGGGTGCCGTTGTGTACTGTTGTTTTAAAATTTCATAAAATTCCTCCTTGTCGTCTTCATTTGCTTCTTCCGTTGGTGCGTGGATTGAGAGGAGGGTTAGGTTAAACCATTTCCCTTTGAGTCTAAGAGAGCACATGTGCTTGTTGATTGGTTTGAAATCAATTATGGCAGACTTGAGTTTTCCGTTAACTACAAACCCACATCCAAATTCGTGCTTTTCTTCTCCTGACCAAAAAACCGGGGAATTTCCCATTTGCAGGCTTCCCGATCCTGTCCATCTCATTTCTTGAATCGCTGTTAAGTCCATCTTATATTTTTGAAGCTGTTTTATGGCATGTGTTGCAATTCCGGGCTTGAACCAGCTTAACACGTTCCATGTGCCTAAGAGAATGTCCTTTTTTCGTAGCTTGGGTCTAATCCGTGTTCCATGTCTATTCTGAGGCAATAGTGTTCGATTCGTAGCGTCTTTAATTTTTCCATGTACGGATTGCTGGTCCATAGCGAAACCCCCTTTTCGGAGGACCATTTCTCCCTTCCTCGTCTGCCCTGGCCCTGCCTTCCACTGGGGTTGGTTACCCAATCTCCAGCAGGGTTGCTCAGGTTGTCCGGGGTTCGCCCGTGCAGTCCAAGCCACACTTCGTGGAGGTGAGGATAGGAATTAAGTAGGATAGGCTAGAGATGCTAACTGGAAACAGCATCTTGTATTGCGCCTCACTACCCCTTTTGAACCTCTATATAACAATAATGCCTGGTTACAATTAGAACTACTTGTTGATTCTTTGACATACTTGTCATGCACAGGTAGTGCCAACTTTTAACACTAAAAACATTCAATACAGAATTGTAATACTACTTTCTCGTGCACAGAGATACATTTATTTTAAATACAATATACTTTACGGTTGCGAAAAATTAATTAAAAAGATCCACTCCTCTTTTTTTAGGAAAGGTAATTGTGACAGCCTTACCTCAAATCGAAACAGCAAACTTAACGACGGACGACTTGGAGGACCTGATGGAAAGAACGAGAGCTTTAATGCAATCGGCCTTCAACGAAGCCACCAAAGAAGTGACCGACGGATACATTCCCAACTCTAGTCAGAAAGTGAAAGTAACATGAAATTTGCCCGATTGTCTCGAGCCTAAAGGTATAGGTAGCTAGTTTTTACGTTTTTTCGGAAAACTTCAGCACTTTTTTAGTTTAGTGATCAGGATTTGTATGTATGTGATATTTGGGACGGTTTCGAGTACATTTTTACGACAAAACTTTTTTTAGGTGTATCGACGTTTTAACAATCTTGACCGGATGCCTTTTATGTGATTTTTTACACTAGATTTATGATTGTAGATTGTTTAAACTAAATCCAAACACACGACAAATAGTTGTTAGTTCCACCAATCACAATATCCGCTTATATCGACAATTAAAAACAATCTAAGCATCACAAATGAGCAGATTGCTTCAACAATACGATTCATTTTATATAAAGATAAATACAAACAATATTACGCTGAGAATAGGCTTAGAACATGCGGGAAAAAGGCGTAATAGATTTTAAGTTAATTTTTTTAACAATCGAACACCGCAGATTGACGTAAGATATAATAGTTTACGAATAAAGTGTTTCTGTGGCTGCACTAATTCCTGGACCAACAAACATATCGCGCGCAAGCACACAGTGACTAAAGAACTATAATAAAATTCACTAAAATATTTGCACAATAATAGAAAAAAGTTTTTAGGATTTTTAGTGAATTTTTTTACCAAATATTATGTGAGCGACACAATTAATTTATTGCATTCCTTTCATCCTTTCTAAGATCAGAATAGCCATGATGAATAGCCATGATGATTGCCAACCTCCGTCGCGGAGATGGCACGTGAAGAAGAAGATTCCTTTCATATAATCCGGTAAAATAAGGATGCAACCTCGGAATGAAAGATAATAAGCTGAAAATTTGCATACGTCTTTATTTTGATGGTATAAAACTTACCTCAAAAGTCTCATATAATCACGTGTCCGCGACTTAAGATATTTAAGGTCAAAGGTCACGAAAATGAGTTTTCTGCAAATATCTCGTTTCCCTTACACTTTATGACATTTAAGGTGGTAAGAAAAATTGTAGAATGGAAAATTCTCTTCAATTTTTGTCTGAAGTACTTTTATGTACCTTCAACCCTTCTTAAGATAGAGCGCAAAGAGTGGGGGACCGCTTATCTGTGTATACGGTAACGCGAAATCAGCCAGTAGGATTCAATAAATAATAAGTTATATAGTTAATTATTCACTTAAAATACTATTATTATCATTAAATTTTTATTATTTATTATTTAATAAACTATATTTATAGATATTAATTATAAAATATATATTTTTTATATAATATTTATTTTATTTTTAACAAACATACAATATTAAATGAAAGATTTCAAATGAACTTTAATGATATTTTTAACAGCTGTATATACGATAAATTAAGATCAAGTGCAGAATTCAACAATAATCATTTTTATATTTAATTAAATACTGAAAAAATCATATTTATTATTTTTTTAAATTATATATTTATTTATTAATCCAATAATCGATTTATTAAAGTTACAAATATAATATATATTCTTTTATTATGTATGGTTAATACTTTTGTATTAATTTTCTTCTTCATCGTCTTCTTCTTCTTCTTCTTCTTCCTCTGACTGCTCAATATCGGATTCATCATCATCATTCTTGTTTATTAAAGTATCAGAATAAAAATATTCAAGAATATCAGGTGCATATTCACTTTCTTCATTGAAATCATCTGAAGTTGATGAAGCGTTTAGACATGATTGTCCATTACACTGCCCACAAATTAAAGTACATTGCAATCCTGATTTCCTGCATCCGCAATTAGAACCACAACCTTTCTTGCAATTGCAAAATATTGTATTCAGCAGTTCTTCTGGTGCTGGCGGTAATAATGTTGTTATTGGTTCCAGAAATTCATTTTGCATTACCCAGCCGAATTCTTGGGGTTCTAAATCATTTCCCAACCAAATTTGGGTCTGATAATAGACACGAATGATCTGCTGACGAGCTGCTGCACTTGAAGGTGGAAGACTTGATAACTGCACTGGTTTGTTGAGTCTTGTTGATTTGATGAACTGGGTGTATCGAAAAGAGTCTATATCGTCTTCTGATGTTGGAGCATTATACGCTGCTAAGAAAATACGTACTCCATTTTCAAATAATTCTTGTACAGAGCAGTTTTTTTGTTGAAATAGTTGAGGTGACTGATGTAAATGGTGATTTTTTTCGAACATTTTAATAAACGATATTTTACCTTTCCTATAAATCGCAGAAGTCGTATCACATCCACTAAACGCGTGTAAAAATAATATGTGTTTCTTAGAATGAGGGTATTTATAATTAATATCTATAAACATAGTTTATTAAATAATAAATAATAAAAATGTATTGATAATAATAGTATTTTAAGTAAATAATTAACTATATAACTTATTATTTATAGAATCCTACTGGCTGATTTCGCGTTACCGTATACACAGGTAAGCGGTCCCCCACTCTTTGCGCTCTATCTTAAGAAGGGTTGAAGGTACATAAAAGTACTTGAGACAAAAATTGAAGAGAATTTTTCATTCTACAATTTTTCTTACCACCTTAAATGTCATAAAGTGTAAGGGAAACGAGATATTTGCAGAAAACTCATTTTCGTGACCTTTGACCTTAAATATCTTAAGTCGCGGACACGATTATATGAGACTTTTGAGGTAAGTTTTATACCATCAAAATAAAGACGTATGCAAATTTTCAGCTTATTATCTTTCATTCCGAGGTTTGCCCCCTTTTTTGCCTTATTTTACTGGATTAATACACAAAATCTGTTCGATCATATTCTGTTGAAATAATGTCTCGATTTAATATTGGTAGAACTAATGAACCATTCGAGTGATTTTATTTTATTTAGTAACTTTAAGAATAAACTTAGTTCTTTTTTATACTCAAAATTTGTAATTTTTGAAGACAAAACATATTTCTGGGTATTATAAAAAATAAACAAAAAAAATGTATAAAGGTGCCATTTTATAAGCAGATCTAGTCATTGTGTATTAATATTTTTATTCGATTTTATAATCTGGTTAAATACAGTCAAATTAATAGGAAAATAAGTACTTTATTAAAGTTCGTTATTTCGATTCATTACAAACACCATTCTATTATATTTCCCTTTTTGTTTTTCTATAAACTTGAAGATTTTCCTGTATTAATTTTACTGTGTTATAATCTTTGTTAATCTGGCAACTGTGTTAATTTTGCTCTTTATTTTTTTCTCTATGTCGGTTTTAAATGATTTGTAGGGTTATATTGAATTTTTACCAGAGAACTATGTTTGTATCTCTGTTTGTACTATGAAGATAATATTATAAACGCAATATGGAACGCAATATTTGTTTTTTGTGTAAATGTATTATATAAATTTTCACTTTTTACTCTTCTGACATTAAAAATATTTATTTTGTAAAGAATAATAAATAAAGATGTTTATAGAAATTGTGTGTGAGTTTTATTTGGAAGAAGAAGAAGCAGATGAGGTCAAATCATAAACTTAAAATATAAATAGACTCTTTGTTTCATCAGGCAAAGTTAAGGGATGCCCTAAACTGTTTTCTTCTGTCTCTATCTTTTTGTACGGAGGTGCCTCCAGAATATGCTACATGAGATTCATGAGGTGACACATAACTGCTTATTTCTTTGTCACTCCTTTCCGCTTAATTCTCAGATTTCTCCTATGAAATTCTCAACCTAGAGAAAGAAGATAACCAAGCCAAGTTTTTGTCATGGTACCTTGATAACTGGTCTGAATATAAACTAATCTTCACAGATGAATCCAAAGATGAACAAGGTAATGTGGGCATTGGCATATATAATCGTTTTCATCGTTCTTGGCGTGTGCGTGTAAAAACACTTGCAATAAGTTGTTTCATCTGTCTTTCCTTGTCTAAGCTCGATTCGTTTACCTCCTCCAGTGGCCGAGCAAAATGTAGCATGTCAAACGAAATAATAGTTATAAAAGAAAATTATAAATTATTTTTCATTAAATTTCTAATAACGGAATATACGTATAAATTGCGAAGAAGTATTTTTCTAGCTTGCAGTACAATAGGACAGGATATAACGAAAAGTGTATTTTAAAAGGATTTTGAAATATACCCAAAAAAGTATTAATTATTTAACCCACTTTAATTAAAAAATGATACAGATTTTTTAAGTTTTAAGCACTGTAGCGAATTCTGAACTGTTACAACGTACTGACCTTGATTAATTAGCTAACCAGTCAGCGTCTTCACTGGAACTGTCTTCATCATTGGAATCTTCCGCCAAATCGATGATAATCCTACTTTCATTTTCATCATATGTGACCATTTTTGCCCAGTCGTCCTGAATTAATTTTTCAGTATGGTTAACACAACTCGCCCACACTGCAGGTGTTGCCTCAGCTAATGCATCGCCCCAAACTTTTTTCACTGTTTCATCTCCACGTCCATGTTCTCCAATATGACGATCATAGTATTGTTTAGAAATGTCCCAGACCAACCCAATCTGCTTATATTGACAGTGATATGGAGGCAATCTCAAAACCTGATGCCCATGTTCTTGGAGTAGCTCGTCTATAACGTACCTGGTATTTTGTGATTTATTCTGGCGACAAAGACTCAATAGCTTTGTCTTGCCCGAATCGTCGTCAAAAATTATTTTTTTCGCTCGTAACCATTCTTGTAAGTCCGATTTTTTCCAACTGGCATTCGGTAACTTTTCTATTAAAGAGCTATGGTATGAGGCATTATCCATAATAATTAGAGATGGTTCCTCCAACATTGGTATCAGCTTTTAGGAGACCCACTTTTTAAAAGACTCTTAATCCATAGAATCATGATAGTCTGCACTCTTCGATTTCGTAGAAAACAGTAATCCAGCATCTTTAACAAATCCTTGTCTACTTCCGGCATGTAAAACAACAAAGCGGTTACCTGTATTTTCGTCTCCTTTTCTGATGCTTTTCACACAGTCATCTTGCCAAGTACGTTTATATGCCCCTTTTAGGAATATCCATGTTTCATCTAAAAAAACGAACTGAAGTGGGCTTGGACTTAAAAAATTTCTCATATAATGCCTCAAAAATACAGTCGTTTGGAGACAATACATGGTTTCTCACATAGCACTCGTCTACTATTTTCTAGTTTGTATGAAAACCCACAATTTTTCATAAGACGCCACAAACTTGTATCAGAACCGTCATAGAGATGCTTGTTTCTTAATTGTGTATTTAGAACTTTAATTGTAACGTGCTCTCCTTTTGCTTTCATGCCATACAGTACATTTCTAATCTCTCCTTTTATAGTATCGCTGACATCATTAGTCTTTTTTTTTGTACATTACGTGACTCTCCTGGTGTAGTAAGAGCTGCCCCTGTCTTGTATTCACTCTTTATTCTTGTCACTGTGCGAAGACTGATTTTCAAAGCGTCCGCTACTCGTTCATGTACCGATGATAACGAAAGCAAAGGTCCGTTGTTTTCTTTTTTAAAATACTCCAATAAATGAACTACACATTGTCGCATTTCTCCTGTTATCGTTTTTCCCGACATTTTTTTTATTAAATAGAACAATTAGTTATTCACAACAAAAAATAATAAGTAAAACTGTTCGGAACAAATTCCAACAATGACTGACTAAAATTGACTAAAACAACATAAAATATCAATGGTAATTGCTACAATTATAAACCTATTAGCCAGCTCATTCAAGAACAATGCCACAAGTCATTATTGCAATGGGTATCGGAAGAGAGAGAGTTAATTTATAATAAAGTGGAATTTTTAAGGTGTCGAGAGTATTATTTTATGTAATGGAATTAAACACAGTAAGAGCTGAAACTATTAATTAATTAAAAACTGTTTACTTATAAAAACTATTTCATCAGCTACTTCAAACCTGCACAGGTCAGGGTAACATGTTAAAAAAAAACACGTCACTGCCAGCTATCTGTATTCGTAAAGAGGCCGAACTTATCACCGACACCGTATCGGCCAAACGCATCGGTGTTATTGCTACAATACTGGGAGACGTGAGTGGTCTCTTCATTCCCTTCTCATCGCACTTTACCATGACGAACGTGACTCGCACAATTGAATTACGCATCTGTGTATCAGAGAGAGACGAATATTAAAAATTCCGTAGTAGCTTATTTCAGGCACACGCCAAGAACGATGAAAACGAGTTTACCTTAATTTTACACCTAATTAACAGCAAGATTACCATCTGCTAATTCAATTTGTTCAGTAGAATTATTTGCGATAAAAATGGGCATTAGATTTAATTCAACAGAATGATTTTGAAAAAATCCTTATTTGTAGTGATTCAAAAAGTGCTCTGCACTGGAGAAAATTAAAAGACCAAGTTATAAAGCTGTAACAGACACAAGGTTGACAATCATCACTGCTATTCTAAGTTTTGACACTACAGCCCGAAAGAGTTCAGTTGAGATGCATGCAAACCATTCTCTGAGGTTTCTCAGCCAGGACATTCTTCTTCTATCTATGCTGCGCTTTCCTTGAATCTTTCCCTGCATTATTAGTTTTAGGAATTCATATCTGTCAGCACGTGTTATATGACCCAGATAGTGTAGTTTTCTTATTTTGATGGAATCCAGTATCTCCCTACTGTTCTCTATTCATTGGTTATTCTGTCTGTCCAGAAGATTATCTCTGCTTCCAATTTATTGAGACATTGTTTATTTAAAGTCCATGTCTCCATACCATACAAAAGAAAAGAAAATACATAACACTTTAGTACTCGTTTTCTAATATTTAGGCTGAGGTCTCTACAACATAATATTTGTTTTATATTATTGAATGCACTTCTAGCCTTTTCTATTCTAACTCAAATTTCTTTGGTATAATGATGGATCATCGTATGTATATTCATTCATAGAATCTCAATAAAAAGGGAGCAAATAGTGTTGCTTCACTCATCTTTGACTGTATTCAGAATAAATTAGCAGTTCTATCAGATGCAACTGGAGACCAAAATTAAAATCAGACTTTGTTATTGGATATCAAAACTATACAGTATCGAAGTGACACACATTTTTCCTGTTCATGGACACTCCTTTAGTCAGTGCGACAGAAATTTTTGGGTTATAAGACAGGAACCCAAAGTCTACCTAGAAAAATTCGTACAGTGCAGACAAACTCCTTCTCCTTTCTGCCTTAAACATGGCTCCTCTATAATATATGACTGGAATGCAGCACTTCTTCCTTATTTTTTGAAGAATTCTGTGAATAATGATTGTGAGTTTAAAATAAAACAGTATCGCGTGCTGAAGTACAGCATGTATATAAATCTTGTGGGACACTGGCTGTTTCTAAAACCTACTTTGAAATGTATACTCCTATGTTAAATATTTGAATGCTTGTTTCTCAAATACACTTTTAGCAGATAGGCCCTTCTTCTAGCTACAGTCTCAATTGTAAGGTAAGATCAATGATGTATAATATTTATTTATTATACACGTCATTGGGTAATATACACTTACTACAGTGGCGCACCTAGAATTTTCCTGTGGGAGGGATTTTGGTTGGGCACCCAAATTTTTTTTATGCTACCTCCATTTTGGGTCATCCAGATCCAGATATTAATGGGTCAAATCTGTTGCCTAATTAAAACCTCTGTGAAACCGATCCAGTAAAGCAAGTTATTCTTAGAACTTTGTAAAAATACAGGTATGTAGTAAGTTTTTAATTAATATTAACATATAGAAAGAAAACCTACTTGTTTCATGAAAAGAATTGGGTCTCGTTTTTTAGTTTTTAATAATTAAGTGCGAAAAATGGATTCTTTTTCGATTTTTGATTTACCACTAAAAAGATAAATATTTGAAATAAAATTCATATTATATTTTATACATACATATTTTATTTTAGAAATTTTATTAAATAAATAAAATTAATATTAAAAATTCTTGAAAATTCTGTATTATAAAAAATTAATTTTACAACTTTTTAGAATACTCTGAAAACTTCAAAATAAGACAAAACCATTAATTTCTATATAGATACGTTCTAGAGAAACTTTCTAGAGACGTGAATTTTTCGAAAGTGCCATAAATGGGCCTTTTTACTTATTTTTCTGAACTAAGTAAAAGGTAATGAAAATTATATTCAAATATACAAATTTTGCTACCATCTTTTACCGTATAGTTGAACTGAGTAAAAGACAGCTTAAGTGACAGAAATGATTTCTGTCTTACTTGACATAAAGTTTGAAACTGTAAATTCTAGACTACACTATAATATACAGCCTAAGTTTGGCGTGATTTTGTCGTGATTGGTCACAGCATAAGAGCTGTGGATTGGTCAGCATCTTCATCGGATTTTGAATTTTTCAGGTTATGTATCTCTCTGTTTGGCGCTTAAACATCTGTGATTAGGCGGTTTTATACCAATTTGCCAATAAGCAACCACACAGAACATTTCAATTTAAATTTTTCTCATTTATTTTTAAAAATCTGTTAAATTGTTTTAAAAATCTGTTCGTTAGAACACCATATTTAATTACCTAAGACTTTGTTTTAGCAAGCAATTATGGATTCTGTCTATCCATCCACTTCAACAAGCTGTGAAATTAACTCAGGAGCCTGCCATCTTTGCAGCAAAATATTTAAAAATGTGGAATTACGAAATCGTCATATCAAAGGAATACATAACATAGATATGTCGATTAAGAAAATTAATCACATTATTTGTCCCTTATGTGAACAAGAAACTAATTTCAAAAGCCATGAGAACTTACGAAAACATCTTAAAGGGAACCACCAGGTGAGTATTGAATTAATAACTTTTGAATTTTCTAGTTTACAAGAATATGAGACATGGAAAGACATGCAGAAATTTGAGACAAGTTATACACTGAATAGAATTGTTAATAGAAATGAACAGAAGACATTATACTATGAGTGTAACAGAAGTAACACTAAAGGTAGGTACAATACTTTGTTACTTGTAATATTTAAAACTTATACTAATCTATATTTAGGATATAAGCCCAACTATAAAATTAGAACAGAGAAATCTGGTGGATCAATTAAAATTAAAGGAGTGTGTCCCTCCAGGCTGATTTGCAAACTGAGAGATCAAGGACAAGTTTCAGTCAGTTATTGGAAAACACATGCTGGACATAAAGAGGAATTAAGAACCATGCATCTGGCAAAAGCAGAAGAAAAAATGATTGTAGAGAAGTTAATATCTGGGGTGCCATCCAGCAGAATTTTAGAAGATTCAAGAAAATTGGAAACACCAAAACTAGAAAGACTTGCCCTATTAACAAGTAAAGACCTCTCAAATTTGTCCAGGAAGTATAATACATATAAGAAACGAGATCAAAATGATATGGTAGCAACGGCTTTAAAGGTTCAGGAATGGAATGCTAACAACAAGAATTATGCTTTCTTATTCAAGAAGGAAGGTAAAGACCTATCATTTTTTTATGCCCACTACAATTATAATTAATCCTATTCCAATTTGACTTGTGTGAATTGTTATCACTTGACTCATGTAACAAACCTTACTCTTAGCAGAATCAACAATATACATTTTTAAATAATATATCTCGTAAGATTGTAGTCATTGGTTTTTTACATTAAAACTAATTTTGTAATGGAGGTGCTGATTTATTGGGCAAACTTACTAGTTTTTTATTTTACTAGACAACCATTTTTGGGTCTTAGTCTGTTAAAGAATACTTCTCCATTCTGATCTATTTCACACTTTGCTCTTCCAGTTTTTGATAAATATGATATGTTAAATAAGAAGTCAACACAAAAAAAAAATAGAACTAATGATTACCTGTTAAAAAATACAATAAAATTTCAGTCTCTTACCATTAATTTATTATCTTTAATTATCTCTAAACTATAAATTTTTTATTTTTATTAGGAGAACAACATGATGTACTTAAAAAAGAAGATTTTGCCTTAGGATTCATGAACTCTGTTATGGAAGATAAATTAAGAGAATTCCATAGCATAATTTGTATGGATGGTACACATGGCACGAACAAGAGGGGAATGGATTTAACAGTGGTGCTTATTAAAGATGACAGGAATACAGGATTTCCAGTTGCATTCTTACTGTCAAACCGATTGGACCAAGTAGTTCAAGAAGTTTTTTTAGGTATGTATTATATGAGTAGTGACAATTTATGACTGGTAAGTAAAAATAATTTTTAAAAACTTTTAGGTGCTCTCAAGAATAGAATGCAAACTGGAATTCATGCAGAACATTTTATGAGTGATGACGATAAAAAATATTATAATGCATGGGTGAAGATTATGGGCAACCAACCAAAGAGGCTTTTATGTACATGGCACGTTGTGAAAAATTGGAACATTCAAGGGAAGAAGAAAATAAAAGATCCAATTTTGAAGAAACAGATGAAAACTGAGATGAAGAGAATTATTAATGAAACGGATGAAGATAGATTTATGGAGTTATGCAATAGATATATAATCAAATTACAAGAGGCAAATGAGATAGATTTTTTTAATTATCTGGCACGGTAAATAAGTATATGAAATCATACATTTAAAGTCATCCTTAAGTCTATTTTTTTTTGTAGGAATTACTTTCAGAATGAAGAGAGAATCAAAATGTGGGCTCATTGTTACAGAAAAAATTCAGGAATCAATACAAACATGGCGATAGAATCTTTCAACAACCTATTGAAGACCAACCACCTTAGGAGAAGTGCTGGGGTAACAATTGAAAAGTTATTGGACACAATAGATGATCTAGTTGACATTAAAATGTGGAAGAGGATTATAGACATCGAAAGACCAAATGCGAACAATTATCAAGATAGGGTTATAGCAAAAGCACACAAAATGGCAGAAACGATGAAAAACAAAGTGGAGGTTAAGAAAAATGAGAAGGTATATGGTCAATTTCAGGTAAAGTCATTTAGAGATCCTAATAAATTATATAATGTAAATATAAGGCAAGTATGTGAAAATGAATGTAAGACATTGTATTGTAGAGTATGTAAAATTTGTATTCATCGCTATCAGTGTGAGTGTGCTGAATATGTGGTGAGGAATATCTTGTGTAAGCATGTGCACTTGGTAAGAATGCACGAGGAGCGCGAGGGAACTAACTCTGTTTTAGATGATGCTGCAAGGTGTTTGGCAGTAACTTCAATTATCAAATCAAGGCATCAGGAGGAAATTAATGAGTTTGTCAGAGGGAAGGTAGAACAGACAAATGTCATCCAGGAAAAAACCAAACGAAGTCTTCAAATAGAAAACTTGGTAAATTTAATGGAAGACTTAGATGATGAAAGTTTTGCAAGATTACATGACAAATTTGTGAGGGACATTCAAGGAACAAAGCGCAAAGTGAAGAAAGAATTTCAGGAAACCCCTAAGGATATTACAAAGAAGCGAAAAATGGAAAAGCAGGAATATTTTCCTTCCAATAAAAAAAGAAACTGATTAAAAATTAAATTTGAACCATTCTTGTAGCTCACTTTATAGGCTTATTTACCTATTGCAAATTGCCTTTTGCATTAATTAGTCTTAGATGTCATAACTAACGACCTTCTTTTACAGATTCTTAGTTCTAAGACTAATTAACACTTTATTTTCAGATTCTTAGTATTAAGATATCTAACCCCTTTCTTTGCAGATTCTTAGTTATAATACTAATCAACTTTTATTGCAGATTCTTACTTGTAATAAACATTTTATTGTATTTTAATAAAGGTATTTTTCCCGCTAGCTAGGGTTCATATATAACCTTTATGTCCACGGACCGTGATCCCTATATGCTCCGGTCCAACATAGCTATGGATAGTGCGACTGGACCACCTTCCCTCATTCCCGAGGGTCAAATCCAGCGACAATTAGTAATATATGTAGTAAAATTTCATAAAATATATGTATAAATGCTTAGTTTAGGCCTGAATTTTAAAGCTGTGTTAAGTAATGATGTTATAATGATTTTATATTTGTATGCTTTTATATTAGAATTGCATTTTTAAATCGGGATGTACTGGGCCCTAGGCGAGGTTTAGAGGGGTTTTCCTTCGCCATTGCATCAATAACGGCCCCCCCTCCTTTGATTTCCCAGATTTTTAATAAAGAATAAAGACATTTTAAACATAACTGTTTAGTGTTTTATTTGGTTTGCAATAGTTATTTCCAGTAAACCTCTGCTTCATTTTGTTAACAATGACAATTTTTCATAGTACTCGATTCACAATATATATCTTTTTATTATCCTACATTTGTGGTGAAATCTAATATAATTCAGTGTTCTAAAAAAATGAAAATGGATAAATGTCAATTTGGATTTATGCAAGGAGGCAGGTCTACATCAGCAATTTTTATTATAAAACAGCTAATTTAACAATTTAGAGTGAAAGAGATAGACTTGCGAATAGTATTATTAATCTTGAGAAAGCACATGATGAAGTTATCAGAAACCTACTGTGGCAGAGATTTAGTAGGAAAGGAGTGCCAGCTGAATGTGTGAGTGGAGTATGAGCAAGTAACAACTATAATAGTGTTAGAACTACTATATATAGTTAGAATAACTATTATAGTGTTAGAACTATACAATTGTAGGTGAAACTGGCCAATTTTGTGTGAAAATAGGGCTTCATCCGGGTTTCGCCCATATTTATTCTCATTTGTGCTGGATTAGATAACAACTGAACCTGCTTGGTATAGAGTAGCGGAGACAAGTCCTTAATGAAAAATGATTATGATATTTCAATTCCAGATAGAGTAGTTGGCTTGAATAGACAAGAACTCAAAAAAGATGATAATTTTCGGCTTTTAGGATCGGTATTACCGTTTTATTTATCATACTTCAATTAAAGATAAAGGAAAGAGGCAAATTGAATGATGTGTGATAAAAAAGGTACGAAGAAAACTAAAAGGTAATTGTATAGGACTGCTTTTAGACCAGCTATGATGTATGGTACTGAATGTAGGGCAGTAAAAAAGGGGATGAACAGAAATTGCATGTTTTTGAAAAACCATAATCTCAGAGAAAAAGCGGAGAGGTACTTAGTCCCTGGAAGAGAACAGGAAAATAATTAGAGAAGCCGATCCCACATAGAGAAAGCTAACGAGAATAATAATGTTAATGAATGTTCTAGAAATAAAAATAATAAGAAGAACCTCTAAATCTTAATAAAAAAATTACCTAATCAAAAAAAATTAAAACAATATCTATATATCTAATAAAAAAGCATCACTAGCATATCAAAATAAAAAAACACAAGTCAGAAATTAATTTTACCTACATAATCTCAAAAGAAAAAATAATTACATTTCTAATAAAACTATAATAGCCAGCTTAATCCTAAAATGTGAATATCATCCGCTTTGTACCAATACCACAGTAGATTGCTACTCTGCTAATAAATTTTTTAGCGATATACTGTCTCACAATACCTCAATTGTCATTTTAAAAAACATGAAACCCGCCAATTTTTAAATTGGGACCCACCCACCAACCAATCACGCCAAACCTAGGCTGTATATTATAGTGTAGTCTGTAAATTCTGTCTTGTGGATTGCGGCGAGGCTGAACAGGAACAGAGATGAAAATTTAGTGATAGTGACCAGTGACCACACAAAAAATAACCGTACCCAACAACTGACCAAACAGGGTAGAGCCAATTCTAAAATTTACAAAAAATGGCGTTTTAACTTTTTATTCGTGCCAGCGCTAAAGTTTAAAACAGCATGTGAAGTCGTCCAAAGCGAAATCCAGTGTCTATTGTTGTGATTTTTTTTCAATACTTTTTTCACTAGCCAGACGGAAATGGAAGGTGAACAATTTTCTTTATGTTGGAACAACTTCCACAATAACCTGAGTTCGGGTTTTCATTCTTTATTTAAAGATGAAGATTTGGTTGATGTGACTCTAGCTGCTGATGGAAAATTCTTAAAGGCGCACAAAACCGTTCTTTCGGTGTGTAGCCCCTTTTTCAAAGACTTATTCAGGGTAAATCCTTGTAAACATCCAATAGTTATACTGCCCGAGGTTAATTATAACGCTTTGAGCAGTCTGTTACATTTCATGTACCAGGGAGAGGTTAGTGTGAGTCAGGAAGAAATTCCTACATTCATGAGAGTAGCAGAGATGTTGAAAGTTAAAGGGCTGACAGATAACAACTCATCCTCAACATCTTCTGTAAGTATAAGAATGTTTTAACACCAACAAGCAATCTATTTTTAGTTAAATATTTAGAGAATACCCCTGCATCATTATTTTTGTGCATGTGATTCAAATTCAAAAGTCAAAACAATGTTTATCATTCAACATTGTTTAGAATTAATAGAAAAAGAGGGCAAGCGCATAGAAAGAGGTGGAATTTGATTATAAATCATCAATGAGTGGGTATTATCCTGAAAAGCTCAAATTGTAACTTAAATTGATGGTTTAACATATAAAAAATAGCAATATTGCTCTAATTTTAAATTTAGAAAACTTATGTGGTTGATATAATATATAAAACAAAGTCTGTGTGACAAATCAATCAAATCTATAATTTGTTTACTATTTAATTAAATAAAAAATGTATCCTGCTTAACTGAATCATATATTTTTATTGTATTTCAATCTGGACTTTGATATATTCCATATAATTTGGTATATTATTGTTTTGAAACCAGAAATGTACCTATCAAAATTAGTTTATTTCTTTAGAAATCTATTAGAAGAAAATTTACAGCAATTAACTGCATTTTTTAAAGTTTGGAATGTTTCCAGGAACAATTTTCCTGCAATGACATGCACATTTTGATATAAGGTCAAAAATCTCAGAAATATTGATTTTAGAAGGATATTATAGATTTTTTTGTATAAGAAAATTGTTTTATATCAAATAGTTCTAGTTTGTTTAACTTAAGACAAAATTTATAACTAGAGAATATCAATGTTGATTCCGCAATCTGCAATTGTCCCTTTTTTTGAGATTTAAACAGGGATAAATATTTTCTTGCTATTGTTTGAGATTATTCACATAAGTATGTTTCATATAATGTTATTTATATTTGTAGGAAACAAATGGTTATACTAGTAGTAGTAGAAGCAATTTTGCTTATCAAGACCAAAGGCAGAATATTATGAAGAGACCTAGACCTGTGAAAAAAATTATAAGACCTATGCAACAACTTAGACCTATAGAAAGCCCTAAATTATCTAAATCTCCATCACCACATCCAGCTCAGCCATCCCAGGTAAGAAAATACTATTCATTTTTTAGTTTACTAGGTAGAAACTTGACAAATACTTGTTTTGTTGAATTCAAAGTAAATCATACATGTACTTTTCAGTCTCATCATTCACCAGTGCAGACACCTCCCATTAAAAAGCAACTTCTAGAAAATGACCTCCCTCAGTCCTCGATAACACCTATAATTCCCAATATTATTCCTAAGTTAGAAGAGTATCAGGAACCTTTAATCAAACCGAAACTCGAGCCTATCGATCACCAGGATGAAGAGAATACCTCCCATTCAGGTAAAAACAAATATAATTAAAGAAGCAGGTGTCAGGAAGGTGACATTAGCTTTGAGATATTTGGCATAACTGTACTTAGCATGAATTAAATAAAACAATATCCCAAAAATGTCATATTTTTCCAAACATTTGCTCATTTAACTTGATATTTTTGTGTTTTTTTATCTTTTCTCTGTAGTTAAACAAAAATAGAGATTTTGTGTGTCTTGTAGGAGAAGACCCCAATATGGATATAGCTAGTATTGCAGAAAATCTGCAAGAAGAGCCTTCTGCTTCTCCATTCTCATCATGGCCTCCTTTTGATATGCCCCCTCCAAATCAGGACTCATCTTCACCGGGTAAGTTAACAATCATTAGTAGTTATGCACATTTTAGATATATATATAGTCGCAAATTATTTTGGATATACTTTGGCTTATAGGTAGAGGGTCGTTATATTGAATTGACAGTCTTGGCATCATATCAGCTAGTTTGCTAGTAGTTGTAAACCATAGATAGATTATTTGCAATACAAATGTCCTTAGTTTACATCATATTGATTTGTTTTTGGCAATTCTATACTTTCAACGTCAATTAGAAGCTGAAATAAGTATTTTATGTACTGAATTTTTTTTTGCCTGGAGGGTAATTATTAGAAAATCCGAATTTTTATGAATTTTCCTCAGGCTGATTATGATTCATTGCCATACGCACTATTTGTTCTGCATTTATTATGTTGTGCTTACATGAATTTAAAAATCTGTTCCATTTACCGTAAAATACCATTTATGTCATTACTAGACTTCGGCAAATATGCAAATAAATATGTAGAAAATATGCGCATAAATATGCACGTGTTTACCCGAAAATATGCAAATATTTTACAAAATATGCATACAAATAAATAAAAAATCGTAAAATAGTAACAATTTTATTTAAAAAAAAAAGTGTACATAACTAAATATTTCCTACTATTCATTAAGATTTACATTTATTTTAAGTAACTACATCATTTTTAAGTATGAATAAACTTATTTAGAATTATGGTAACAATAAATGACCAAGTGGTGTTCAAAATTTTCTAACAAAAACTTGTGGCTTCTGTCTGAGTACATATATTTATATATGGAAAAACTTCGTTCAACATCAACTGATGTAACGGGAGCATTTTTCAAACTAACCAAAACAATTGGTTCTAAATTAATTGTTTCCGAAATATTTCCAGCTAGAACACTGACTACTTCAGAAAGAATATGGTAACCTTTATTTTTTTCCATAGTAGCTTCAAATTTTTTTAAAATATCTTTTCCAATATTACCTCTAACGTTCCGACAACATGACGCAAATTCTTTTATTAATGCTGTACTTTCGAACAATGACAGTTTTGGTGATTCTAACTGAGTAATTGTTTTTTGAACAAAACTAAAATTTGATTTTATAAATGAAAGTTCTTGTTGAAGCAAGTTACTCTAAAAAGTTTGTTTAGAATCCAAAAGAGATTGGGAACTTTCATCTGTTAACGTATCAATTATGTTCTTTATTTTAACAAAATGATCTGCATAAAAATTAGCTGCTTCTAACCATGTTCCCCATCGCGTTAAAATAGGTTGTGGTGGAAGAGGAATGTTAGGTAGCATTTCTTTATAAAGTTGAATTCTTATAGGAGATTTAAGAAATACTTTTTTGACACTGGATATCATGGTATTTACAAGAGGAAACTTTTTTCGTATTTCCTCTGCAACTCTGTTTAATCCATGCGCTACACAAGTAACATGTATTAAATCTGGGAAAAATATTTTTAAATTTTGTCCTGCTTTCACCATATAAGGAGCAGCATCCGATAAAATAAGCAGTAATTTATTAGAAGGAATAGTTGTCGGAAGAAAAAAAGTTGCTAATGTTTCTTGTATAAAACGCGAAATTGTTAAAGCATTTGTTTTCTCAAGTTGCTGGCATGAAATAAGATGAGATTTTGGTAAGGTATCTTCTTTAAGAACACCAATCAATAAATGAGCAATATACTTTCCTGAGGAATCAGTGGTTTCGTCTACAGATATGTAAAAATAATTATCTGCAATTTCTTCCTTAATATTAATTAACACCGACGAGTATAGCCCGTTCACATTATTTCTTCTTAGAGACCGATCACTTGGAACATTAAGTTTGCAATATTTTTTTAGAAACGAACTAAAATTTACATTTGCTAATTTTGAAAGCGGTATGTTTGCAGACACTAATGCGCGACACAAGTCTTCATTAAAAGTTTCTTGCTCATCTAATTTTTTTGAAGTAGATTGGAAACATTTAGCCATTGAAGTTTGATGTTTTCCTCCTATTTTTCCTTTTTTTGCAATGTGTGAAGCAGTTCTCACATGTTGGTCTATCTGAAATTTCTTCTCACATGCTATCTATAAATAAAAATAAAAACCTTTATTTTAACCCAACCTTTAAAATATAAAAATATACAAGGTGTTTTTGGTTAATCAAATAACTGGTTTGGAAAAAAAAAACACTCGCTAAGTGTTTTAAATGCAGTATTAATCCACAAATTAGTTTTTGTTACTAACCATTAGTACATCATATAACTTATTTTAAAATTCAACAAAAGTTTTTTTTTTGTTAATTCAATTACAATAAAAATAATTGTGTTTTAGAATAGCTGACTTCATAAAAAAAAGTAAAGGTGAAAAATTTTTCTAAATACACACCATTGTATTGTACCATGGACAATTTTTTCTCACTAAAGGAAGCTATTTTTCATTTAAAAACAACCTACGAGTACTAAATTTCAAGTAAATACGTTTATTGGTTTTAAAGTTATTGTTGTTATTAACTAAAAGAATTTAATTTTTTTTAATTTTAACACCCTGTATCTCGAAAAGTAAATAAGTTTGACCCCTCATTAACTATATCGTTTTGTTCAATTTTTCGAGAAGTATCTACAGTCAAACGTTGTAAGTGTCATTTGGAAACACCCTGTATGTATGAAATATTAGATATTTAATAGAAAATATTAGATACGTACAATTTTGCCACAGACTGAACAGTAGATTTTTCCCATATCCATAGACAGCTCTTTATAAGGTTTAATCCAAGTTGAAGCACTGGTTGTTTTAGGCATTATAAAATCACAATCTTCCTTTTTGTTACGCACAACGAGTGTTTACGCTTTGAATATCAAAACAAAAATGATTTACAAATCTGAGCATCAAATTAGAAATGTTTAGGTACCTAATTCAATAAACTGGGAGATTTTGGAAAATCCCTAAATTAGGAACAAAACTATTAACCGTTTACCTGCTGTTAAGATACAATAAATTGTAGATAGATTTGGGGATTAGATCATAAAATGCAAATGAACGAACCCTTAGCGATTATCCAATAACTGAATGCCTCAGTGACCGAGACTTTCTAAGAATGTTGAGGGCTACTTAAATTGATCTTCTTTGAAATTGTAAATGTTTTGTACCTGTAGAGATTACGTACTTAGATCATTTCTTGATTAAAATGACTACAAAATTTTATACAAGAATTGAAATAAATTGGTATGTTTAAAAATTTTCAAATACAGTATAAAAATCTGAACTTTTATGCACTTTATGCAAACTTTTATACAAATATGCCAAAATATGAAATATTTGCATAAAATATGCACAATATGCAAAATATGCAATATGCATATTTGCCGAAGTCTAGTTATTACCTTAATTCAAACATAAAGAGAAATTTCTGGCCCAAAGGAAAACCTGTAGCTAAATCACATCCAACCTCAGAAAATACTGTTTTGTCAAAGTTGTGGTTGTAATTCGTAAACTATGAAATAAACTCAATAATTTTACACATTTTTCTGGTTTTATTCAATAGGTTTTATTTTTATATATTTGGAATCTTTCTGTCACACAAAACTCACTCACTTCCTTTCATTTCGTCCATCCCTCCCTAACTCTATTACAGTAAAACCTCCGTTAACCGAAATAATTGGGGGGAGGCTGTTTCGGATAACAAGAATTTCGGTTAAAAATAACATTGTTTTTTATAATATTCTTGATCAAAGTATTGGTATTAAAAAATACTATGATTTGATTTCCTAATGTTTTCTAATAAGTAAATCCAACATAAAGTAATAAAATTAAGGAACATGAACAAGTTTAACATGCTTTTTTAAAGAAATCTGCTATTTTTTTTTTGCGTTTTCGATTGACAACGATGTTTCTCTCTCCCTCCATCGTTAATTTGCAGAATATCATGAGTTTGCCTCATTCGATTGTTCGACGAAACGTAAAGCAATCTGAAAAGGACAAAACTTTATGTAATGACAACAAAAATTAAGAATCTAGTCGTGTCCCTAACTAATTAGGCCTACTGTATAAAATTCTTTCCTCTAAAGCATTGAAAATCTCGTCGACGGTCTTGTGCTGCCTGTTGCCTCTTGGGTCGTCATCGTCGTCATCTTCGTCATCTGATATGCTCAGGTTGTCTTGATAAAGAACCATATCAATGATGTCCTGGTCGATGAATTCACGTTCTTCTTAGTTAATTTCGTCATGTCCCGGCAAATTTTTAATGAAAGGTTTAATTTCTTCTGTCGTTTTCTTACCATTTTATTCTTCAGGATCGTCAATCAAAATCTTATCAAAAAAGTTTGTTCTAGCATTTTTCCAAAGTTGAAAATTTGATCTTGGCCCACGACTCAGCTCACCAATAAAAATGTTTTATTGTTAAAGATTTGAGAATTTCGGGAACACTTTTGGATTAATTCGTCTCCTGTAATAACAGATGTCTTAAGAATGCTTCTCTATAATGTCTCTTGAATGTCTCTATGACTCCCTGGTCTAAGGGCTGGATTAAGCTTGTGACATTCGGTGGCAAAAATCTGACAATTGTCACCATTTTGTAGATTTTGAGGGTGAGGGCGTTTGTCAACAAGCAACAATGCTTTGATGGGAAGGTTTTTTGATTTTAAAAAGGATTTTACACTTGAGACGAATTCATTTTCAAACCATTCTAAAAATAAAGTGGTCGACATCCATGAACTTTTTTGGCTTCTATACCTTAAAATGCCTTTTCGGAAATATCTTTTAGAGCTTTTGGTTTTTGTGATTTCATTTACTTTTTATTGACGAAATTATTGAAACTGTCAGCCGTTTCGGTTAAACGATGTTTCAGTTAAGGGAGGTTTTACTGTACATGCATCTTCATCTGTTTTCCAATTACTCTCTAATGCCAATCCTAGCTACTTAAAACTATCTTGCCACTGTTTGAAAGAAGAAAAAAACCCAGACTTTATAATTTGATATAGGTCAAACTGGCAACAGGTATATGTTTTCAAATAACTGACACAGTCTTTTTCCAATTTATACTTAAAGACAGACAACACATTTTAAATGACTGTGAATATATTTTAACTATAGTGCTGGTACTAAACCAATAAGTGCAGTGTCAACTGAAAAATGTTTCATATTTTTATATTTAATGCTAATAACTAAGGACATTATGTAATACTTCATTTTAGGTGTCTGTGGTGGATCTTTTTATTATTTTTAGCTATATTTTTATACTAAGAGTACGAAATCTATAAAATTTACTTAAATAAGTGTAGTTCGCTATTCTTTTCTGATACATAACTCCTGTAAGAGATAGAATTGAATGTTTCTTTTATTATAGTTTATTTCATGTACATTTTTCAGTCATCATTAAAATAATACACAATTAATTTACTATATCTATGGCATTAAGTATTTATTCGTTGAAGAATTTGACAAAAAATCACAAAAATATTTGTAAAGTAAAATTACAGTCAAGCGGCCACCGAATGTAGTTAGTAGAATATTAAATGGTTTGTATGTAGAATTTTAAGTTTCCTATCTACATTTCCGAGACAGGTTGTGTTTTCCTATTTCTGTATTGCTTCAGAACCAATCAAATTGTTCTGTCAAATGTTATGTCATAGTTTCTTGAAATGTAAATAGATGATTCTTGATTAAATTACCCTCTTTACTAGGTAATTCAGGGAAACAGTTGAATATATTTTCTTTTGTCTAAAATAGATGATAATAATTCGATTCTGTCAACTGGAAAGTTTGCTTAAAAAGATTAAACATTTTCTTCAACAACAAAATCTAATTGTCTAATTTGATACTGATATCCCAACCTGTTCATCTCATGGCATCTATTAATAAGTCGTTCTATTTGTTTATGTCTACTAATCTAATCTCAAAAATATTTTCTGCTTGATGTTGTTTAAGTAAAAAGAAAACGCTTTGAGACAATTTGAATCCGACGGTTTTATATGTCAAAAGCGACAAATATACGTCAAGAAACACTGAATGTTTGACGCATTTTCGACACTTTTCCGATTTCTCCGTTTTCCTTGATGCTACGGTGGAAAATTTTAAGACTTTGTTTATAACGTAGATAATAGCATAACTATAGTAACACTTCTAACATTAAAGTTCCAGAAAATAGTAGATTTATTAAAAATATCACATTCACTGTCGTCATTAGAATCAATAAAAAAATTATTCATTCTTCAGTGATTATATTTACCCAACTGGTTAATGTACTCAGTAACCATGTCTCTCGATTCATTCTCAAGTTTTCTTCTAGGTATCTGCCCTTCATTTCCCGATTATACATTCTCTTCAATTGTGTCGAACTGGCAACTAAAATAACCACTTGTTCTTTCGACATGAGGCCGCACGTTGGGCGCCATATCGCTGCGGCATGTATTGGAAATTCAACAATGACCCACATTTTAAGGCATTAGCTTGAATTGGGGTGTATTCTTGCCGCTTACGACTCAGTGTGTAAATGACAAGTAGGGAGAAATCAGAATTTGTGTACAGGTGTGATGTGTAGATCTTCTTCTTCTTCAAGTGCCATCTTCGTTCCGAAGGTTGGCGATCATCAGGGCTATACGTATTTTCGAAACTGCGGACCGAAACAATTCGTTGCTGCTACAGCTATACCATTTCCGTAGATTCTTTAGCCAGGAGTTTCGTCTTCTTCCTATGGACCTTTTTCCTGCTATTTTCCCTTGCATAATTATTCGAAGCAGTTCATATCTTTCGCCTCTTGTAATGTGTCCCAAGTATTGCAGTTTTCGTTTTTTGATCGTAAATATGACTTCCTTTTCTTTATTTATTCTTCTCAAGACCTCGACATTTGTGACTCTCTCAGTCCATGATATTCTCAGGATTCTGCGATACATCCACAGTTCCAATGCCTCTAATTTTTTGGTATCAATCTTTTTCAACGTCCATGACTCCATTCCGTAGAACAGCACAGAAAGTACGTAACATCTCATCAGGCGAAGTTTCATTTCAAGGCTCAAATCTCTTCCGCAGAACACTCTCTTCATTTTAGTGAATATGGATCTGGCTTTTTCTATTCTTATTTTGATTTCTGCTGAGCTATCGTTGTCTTCATTTATAAAAGTGCCTAAATATTTGTATTTGCTAACTCGATTGATAATTTCATTGTGTAAATATAAATTTTGGACATTTTGTGTTGATTTCGATATTACCATAAATTTAGTTTTCTTTATGTTCAAAGATAGTCCATATTCTTCGCTGCAGTCTGCTATCTTATTCACCAATGTCTGTAGCTCTTCAAGTGTTTCTGCGATCAGAACGGTGTCGTCGGCAAATCTCAGATTGTTTAATCTAACACCATTTATTTTAATACCTACGGATTGCTCAGAGAGTGTTCTATTCATTACATCTTCGGAATAGAGATTAAACAGGGTTGGTGACAGTATACACCTTTACCTCACACCTCGCTTTATTTCAATTTCTTCAGTGGTATTATTCTCTACTCTCACTACTGCTTTCTGATTGTATTATATTTGCTATTAGTCGGATGTCTCGTTTATCTAAATGTGTAGATGAACTATCCCAATGAGGTCTACTCGATACGAGGCGCCGTTTCTGAGTCGTTGAGGGATGTTTCTGTGCTTTGTTTGCTTGACAACTATCAGCAGGGAGGATCCAATTATTTTCTTTATTAAAATAATGAAAAAGACAAACATTCTGAGTGACGATAAATTATTTCTTATAAATATCCCTCACTCGATTTTAATGTCACTTCAATTTGGTGGTTTTTCCGTGCCTCGTTAAACACTTTATCTAAATATAAAATATTAAAAAGCTAGGCACAGAGAAGCTTTTTATTACAAAAAATAATAAAATCGTTATCAGTTTATGAAAAATGCCTAGTTACAAGCAAAATAATTTTTTTAGTTCATGATCTGCTTATTAGTATAATTTTAATGCATGCCTGAATGCCATATATAGTAAAGCGTTTATACACAAAACCACATGCTTTTTTTAGCGTTATTTTTCTTTTAGAATGTTTATTATGTTATCTCATCTCTTGCCATATTCATTTTTTTATTGTGAAGTATAATTTAAGTATAAGTTTCGTTTTCTTGAAGTTAAAGCCAAGAAATAAACGGAAAATATGTGAACGAAAAAGCCTTTTGAAACTTTAAAATTTTTATTTAAAGTGTTTAAATGTTGAAACACAACACATTCTTCTCTACAAGCAGAATAATGATGTGATCGAACAGGAGAATCAAAATCAGAGCAGATATAAACAAAAACTAAACAGAAATATAAATCTTAAAACTCTTTTAATATGTTTTGAACATGTAAAACAACATATACACAAATCTGGTGAGATCATCTTAATGTCACAACTATTGAAAACATTTTTAAAGCTTATACATGCAAGAATATTCAGAAAGTGTGAAGATGATATGAGTAATAGACAGTTTGGCTTTCGTAATGGCTTCGGAACAGTAGAAGCTCTGTATAGCTTCACAACTCTTGCTCAAAAATGTCGAGACCAACAAAAAGATCTTTTCGCCGCATTTATAGACTATGAAAAAGCTTTTGACAAAGTTCCAACCTTCATTAATGGAGTCGACACTACAAGAATAAGAGGGAAAACAAAAAAGAGTATGAGATATATGAAGCAACGGCGCAAAGAAAGTTAAAGGAGGCAGTAATATATGATAGACGAACAAAACTAAAATGAAAGTGAGGTAGCGAGACGAATTATCAACAAAATTCTGAACATTTCACTAGGTGGCACATTAGTAGGGAGAGGAGGTTTCAACTGGACCATTTATGACACGTAAAAGTCGCCTACAATGGCGCCAGCAACTCTCATACTGCACAACGCAACGGTATCATATCAATATCAAAGCTCCCTAAGAAAAAAACTAAAATGATGGCTGCTACAGTTGCACTCTCATGAACGTTACTGGCCAATGGAAAGAATTACATCTAAACATAAAAGTAAATGCATCTATCGTGTTATTAATTAGGAGCGCCCAACATTGACGCAAAAGGTACGGCCACAATGACGCCACCAACGTCTATAATACGAAATGTATGGTATAGCAACGCCTATCTGAAAAAAAAAAACAAAAATGATGGGGGCTATAGTGACATGCCCAGCTACGTCACTGGTTAATGAAAAGAATCACATCTAAGATTCAATTTAGTCTTTTTTTTTTTCAGCAAGATTTTGTAAAATTAATTCTTGTCATTGATCGATTAAATCGGTCTGTTCTTTCCGTTGGCCAGTGACATCCGGAGGGAATGTTTGCAGTGACCTTTTGGCATGAGTAAGAGGCGTTGCTATGTCGCAATTCCTCCCACTGACGTCATCAAAGGCCTGGTTGCAACTATTCTCACTACGCGTTCATACAATATAGATAATTAAAGAACGTAAAAAAGTTAATTTGACCGACATTTATGAAATATGTAGCTAAAAAAAGTTAGTTTTTCAATCGGTAAATAAAAAAAATAATAGCATCCATGTTACACAGCACTATGTTCAAGAAAATGTAAAATGGTATAAATTTCCGAACGTGGCATTTGACAGTCGAATAACACAAACATTGTAAAGATGACATTTGACAGTTCATAGACGAATAAAACATGCGCAAAATGTTGTTTTCTTGTGTTCATGTGTAGATCAAAATTTTGACCATGATTTTATGTGGAATATTTATCGACTTTGGAGAAATTCACAATTTGATTCTGCACGTTAACATGCACACGTAGAAAAGTTGGCTATCACTTGCATTATGAGCATTTTTGTCTAGAATTTAGATATAAGTAAAGGTTTTAAAGTATTTTTAGTTTAAAAACAGTAATTCGTCTATTTAGTTATGTATTTATCTTGAAGAAACTTATTTTATTTTAATTAAAGTGTTAGACAGTTCGCTTGATTCAAATGTAGGCACTTTCATGGAGCGATTAAACCATTAAAAGTTGTCTAAACCGTTGTAGTCAGTTTTTTTTTATGTATTTTCTACGTAATGACCAAAGTTTTAACTTTTTTCTGGTTCTATTTCTCAGGCGTTGTTCAGTAGCCATTCATCCTATAAAATTTGTTTCTCAGCATACGGTTCTTCGTTTATAGTTTTCGTTTGTTATTTCTTATTTCAGTTTTTATGTACAAGGGTACAGTTTTTGTGTCAGTCACATTTTGCAGTCTCAACATTTTGTTGTTTTCTGCATTATGGATTTGATCTGACTCACTGGTCTTTGATCATTCATTTTCATTTAGGTAGTATGTAGCTGTAGCTTGGTTCATAGTTTCTTTTATTAAGTTAATATATCTGCTGTCTATTCTACAATTTTGCATTGCGTTTATTACGGCCGTGTGTTCTATGGTATCGAAAGCTTTTTCGTAGTCTATAAATGCTAGGAAAACTGGAAATTTGTATTCGTTACATTTTTCTATTAATATTTTTGTGGTTAACAGGTGATCGGAAGTTGAATAGCCTTTTCTAAAACCTGCCTGTTCATATGGTTGGTATTCGTCTAATTTCCTTGTTAGTCGAGTAGTTATGACTTTGGTGATTATTTTAAACAGGTGTGACAGTAGGCTGATGGGTCTGTAGTTTTCCAATTTTCGACTATCACCTTTCTTGTGTAATAAGATTACTTTAGAGTTGTTCCAGCTCTTAGGGACTTTGCCCTGATGTAAACAACTGTCCACAAGCTTAGTTACAATTGCAATTAGTTCCTTACCTCCTTCTAATATCATATCTGTGGTAATATTATCTTCTCCTGCAGCTTTATTTCTCTTCATATTTTCCAATGCTGTAGTTACCTCTGAAATTGTTACTTTTGGCATTATTTCTGATCCAACATTTTTTATTAATTTCCGTGCTGGTCTCGTCTCATCATCTTGTTGATGTGTTCTGTAAAGTTCTGTGTAAAATTCTTCTATTCGTGTCAGTATGTTTTCTCTAGTTGTGATTTCATTTTCGTCTTTTCCCATTAATGATATCATCTGACGTCGTCCTAGTGTCGGTCTGAGGCATTTCATACTCTTATTTTTTTCAATAGTTGTTGTTATTAATTTTTGGTTTTCTTTTCTTTTTTGTTGTCTGATTCCTTTTCTAATCTGCCTATTAAGTTCTCTATATTCGTCGGTTCCCCTTTTGTTAGATTTATTTAAGATCTTCCTTCTTTTTATTTGTTGTAATATTTCTTTGTCTAATTCATTGTATGTTGTTTTTGGTTTTTTCAGTTGCAGAAGGCTTTTATTCACTGTTTCGGTAATAAGGTTATTCAAATCATCAATATCATTGGAGTTTATCTGCTGCATGCTAACTTGATTTAATGCATGCGCTATCTTTTTATTAAATTCACTATTTTTGATTTCTTCAGATGTCCATTTGTATCTTTTTTCATGTATTCTTTTTCTTTCTATTTTTTTGTTAATTATTAGTTTTGTTCTTATTAGTCTATGATCGCTTCCTAGGTCAAACTGATTTAATACTGATACGTCTTCTACTAGGTTTCTATTCTTCGTTAGGATATAATCTATTCCATTCTTTGTCTTTTTATCGGGGCTCATCCATGTCCATTTTCTGCTTGGTTTTTTATTGAAAAAGGAGTTCATTGAGTACATGTTATGTTCATTCATGAAATTGAGAAGCATTTCTCCTCTATCGTTTCTTTTTCCGTAGCCATAGTTACCAATTAAATGTTCGTAATCTTCCTCTTTTTTGCCCAATTTAGCATTAAAATCTCCTAATAGTATTTCGTAATTTGCTTTATTTGTATCTATAGCTGTTCTTATTTCATCATAAAATATTTCTACTTCTTCATCGTCGTGGCTTTTGGTCGGAGCGTACACTTGGATCAATTTCAGAGTGGTTCTTTTATTAATCCTGATGATGAGATATGCTACTCTGTCTGATATGGGCTTGAATTCTTCGATACACTGTGTGAGGCTTTGTTTTACCAAGAATCCCACTCCCGTGTATTCGCCACCTTTATGCATAAAATGTGTGCCATTTTTTAGTATTATATACTCATCACTTTTTCTTCTGGTCTCGCATATACCAAGGATATCCCATTTTATATCCTTTGGTTCACTTTCTATTTCTGGGAATCTATTGTCGTCCGTCAGTGTTCGAATATTGTAGGAGCATAGCCAAATTGTCATCTTGTGGCAGCCGGGTCTTACCCAGGGATTCTTAGCACCCCCCCTTCCGTTAGTTGTTTGATCGCTGCCGTGATCAAGTCTCTGGGAAGTGCTGGGCACTGGGGGCCTTTTCTTTTTTGTCCTGTACATTGACTTGAAGGTTTGGACCGTTTGGACAGATGATCTGAAAAGGACTGCCGGGAAAAATTGGCTACAAGTAGCGTACAATAAAAAACAATGGAAAGGAAGACTTGAAGAGGCTTATGTTCAGATGTGGACGTGAATGGCTAGACGAAGAAGAAGACTGGTCTTTGATATTGTTTCTCTTTCGTTTCTTTTGAATTACTCTTCTAAGTTATGTATAAGCTTTTGGCTATTATTTTGAACACACTCGGTGTTTCGCCTATGAGTCTGTTGTAGTGTTTTGTTCTTTTAAGTCTGACTTTTATGTCAGTGGCATCTATTTTAGTTATCTTGATTGAGTGTTGGTATATTTCATCAATTGCTATTTAATCTATCTGGTGTTTTATGATCTTATCACTAGTATCTGCTGGTCACAATCTTTACGCTACATTAAATAGTAGTAGAGTAAAACTGATTTTTAAGCATGCTTAAATTTCACGATAGAATATTAGTTTACGCACCACATCTCGCTGTTTTCTGACACAACAGTCTATTTTGCACGACCCACGAAATACGGTGGGCCGATATGGTTGGCACTTGTTTCTTCTTCTTAATATGAAGAAAAAAGTACTCACCGTTCATAAAAACCGATTTACACGTGCAATCTTATTTACCATCTATCTATGGTTATACAAATCATTAACAATTAAGTTAATCAAAATTTGTACTTTTCCTCACTATTTTTCTTATTCTTATCACAAGCGAAACATTACTTGTTTTTGTATTTGGTAGTGAGGCCTTTGCATCTTAAATTAAACTCCACCAAGTAGACCTAAGTCCTAGATAGTTACCATCAGCTTTCCCAAGGTATACACAATTTTAGTATACCCAAAATTTCGTTTCCTAAAATCGTATAAACCTAGCACGTTGGGGTTGATAATAAGGCTTCCAGTGCAAACTGTAATTCTATCTCCTTGTCGACCTGTAACCTCCATCGTTGACGATCTTGGAGCCCAGAATCAGCAGAACAACAGTCTTAACAACGTTTCTCTCCATTTGTCAATGATGTTTCTCCTTTTTAATGTGAAAACAGTTTTCCTTGACACATCAACTCAAAGTATCGATCCGTATCGAGAAGCATATGGAGCTTTATTATCATCATCATCATGGTGTTACATCCTTAAAGAATCTCGATCTTCTCAATCTTTCTTCACCATTCTGCTCTGTCCCTTGCCTGGATTTTCCCGTTTACATGGAGCTTCATATATAAGTTTTATTAGGGCATTTTTATGGGCTCTATTTCATTATCACATGTCTTGATCCCCTTTAGAGCAGTTTTGCAACTGCCCCCAATCTTTTGGTAGAGAAGTTGCTCTTTTTTTGTAATTTTTTGTCAGTAGTTTCCGGTAGACGCAGTCCACTTAGGAGCTTGTGTCACATCAATTATCCCTTGATAAGTATTTCGAAGTTTCCGTGGTATAATGATCTCGCTAGTCTTTCTCATGTTCCTGAACTTCATTATTTCAGCTTCGTGTGACCATTGTGGAGAGACCTCAAGTTTTTCGGTGTTTTCTGTAAAAGTTCGAGAATCTTTCTCCAATGTTGGGTCCGGTCCTGATGTTGTAGGGACTGGTAGTTCTTCATTAGTCTGCTCGACGTCTGTTTTGAGTCATTATAGTCCTACTAGTATGGGATAACAAGGGCCCATATCTACAGAGTTCTCAATGCAAGTATAAGGTCTAGTACGGGAGGAGATGCTGTCGATGTCTTCATTATACCATTCGTGGTAGTTCCTTTTGTAGATACGCAATGACCATGCAGTTTTTAGTACACTACAATACGCCTTCACTTTGCGTTGTGTTGTCTATTGATCCTCTGGACCACGTCAAGGTGCCTAGTCACGATTGGCTGTGTTGTTTCTGCTCCTATATATAGTAAATAAACTCAGTTTTATAAGTAATAAACATCTTAACCTGAAACTATTATGTACAAACTCCTTCCCATATCAGTTGTCGTCTTATTGCCCTTCGATCTGCTTCGATTATTTTATTTTTTAGTATATTTCTAGGTTTTGTGACGACCGAACCTGTAGTTTTGTATCTTCTGACTATATTTCTTACACTATAGCGTGAAAATAGCAACATATTCGCGATTTTCGAATTGGATTTTGCAGAATCAAAAAATCTAATAATGATTGAACAAATTTTCTCATCGATAACTTTACCTCGACCCATTGTACAAACCACATACGGCAAAAAGTTTTACAATACTACAAAATACATTTGACATTAACTGACAATATTATTGTTTTTATGTCATTTTTCCATAGCTACCTCTGGATTTAACGTAATTATGAAAAAATCAACGTATGTTGACATAACTGAATGCATAATCAGGGTTTAGTGAATTTTTTTTTGTTGCAAATAACTAAAAAAACCATAAGGGTAATGTTTTTAATGAATATTAATAAAAATGCCATATTAATTAATACGGGAACTTATAAAAACATGCAGAGTATAATTATGTTTATAGTAATCGACTTAAACTGCAAATTCCATAGGTGGGCCAACTGATATGGGAAGTTATATGTTATTGCTTTGTACAATGCAGTAGATAAGAATCATTAAACGCTATCGATATATTTATAGTAAAAGCTTAAAGATATGACAAAAAACAAAGCATGTGGTTTTTTGCTTGAAAACGAAAACAGATCTCCCTAACATTGTGTATTATTTTAATCCATAGGTACGATCCAGTGCATACTCGGCAAACGGGGCTGCCCCCGGTTAATAGTCGACGGCTTCGTCTTTTACAAAAAAAGCGTGTACAAGGGTAAAGCGTTTTGGTATTGCAAGAACAGCCGCACTCCCGAAAAATGCCAGGCCGTCTGCTGGACCATGAACGGCAACATTGTAAAATGGCCGTACATGCACTGCCATCCACCGATACCGGATATATTTAATCCCGAAGAAGATACCGAAGTACCTATCGAAAATCTTCAAGAAGTTTTATGGCAGACGTCGTTTAACTAGAGAATTTGAAAGTAACTCAGAATTAAAATTGTTCGTATGTCGATTATCTTGCAGTACGCATATACTTTCATTCATACAACTTCCTTTGCACGTCATTGAACAGCGTTGCCGAATCTTTCGAATAGTAGAGAATTTAGAGAAATTTAAAAAAGATGAAATTATTATAGTGATATTGGCCTTGCTAAAGGATACGGAGTATTTAGTTTCGTATGTGGCTTAATCTTCTGACTTTGTTTGCCATATTTCTTTCAATGTTTACGAATTTTACATTGTTTGCAAGTTACATCAACAATTTAATTGTTTTTCCAATTTGTCTTATGTTTTCGTTTATAAATGTATCCGTATTTGATACTCCTGTACAATAGCGCACCTAGAATTTGCCTCTGGGGGGGTTTTGGTTGGTCACCAAAATTTTTTTTATGATGTTACCTCCATTTTGAGTCCTTAAAATGTGTAAGTAACAGTGTTGGAATAGGGTCCTAGGGGGGGAGGGGGTAGGTTAACCCCCAAAACCCCCAACTCGGTGCGCCACTGCTCCTGTAACTAGTTTGCCCCATTTAGTTAACCCTTCTGTCCCTTACAAGATATTCCATTTGGACGGCTTGGAATTTTTTTCTTTTTACATATTTTGCTACATATTTTTGTTTTCTGAGTAATTTCATAATTTTCTGTGACAGGGATTTTATTATCATTGATATTTATAAATTCTTGTATATTTACGAAAGTTGACATAACTATTAACTGGTTTAGATAAAACTAAAAACGGAAAATATCAATCTGACAAGACAAAGTTGTAAATATGTTGTAAGTTTGGCAACATTGATAGTTCTATGATGTCATTGATGACGTGCAACGAATCTTGTATGGAACAGGTAATATATCAATATGGTCGCGTTGATTCGTTAAAAAAATGATTTTACGAAAGCGTCTGCGCAATGCAATGATAAATGTGACGGATCCTAAAAGACTTGTATATAACAAGAGGTATTCGAAGAGATAACACATGTGACACAATGTTATTCCAGTTGTTTGTATGATAAGAAGTTAAGGTAAAAAGACGTTGTAGTGTATGTGAGGAAATAAATGCTTTATTAGCGTTTCAGCTTTTAGATCGGAAGGCAATTTCACGATTCAAATACTATTTTGAGGTTATAAAGCTGAAACATTGTTAAAGCTATTGTTTTCCCTATTTCCGTGCTATTACATTTCTAATTTATTTTTTTATTATTATTTCAACTTGGAAAAATTTTGTTCGATTTCCATGGAAATTATTTTTTCTGTCCGATGTGCTCGTATTTTATTATGGTATTAATTTTATTTGGAGTGTATTCCAAGACAAAGGACTTTATGTGACAAACTAAAAATTGGGATTATACTACAAGTAGTATGGTCCACCGGGCTCACGATTTAATTCTCGAGTATGTTGGATCGGTACTAACTCTAGGCGCCCCTATTACCGGCTTAATATGTTTCTGAAACTATTTCTTTACCGTATTTTTATTATACATACACCATATTTAATGAGAATTAACCATTGAGAATATGTATAGTTTGACGTATTTTCAATTAAAATTGTGATTAAATCCTATTAAATATAGTAGATTATTAGCAACTATTTTTAAAGACAATTTCACACACACACACATTCTAGGCTGTGGAAAGCCTGTACGAAATCTATAATCCCAATTTTTCGTTTGATATAATTTACTTTTGTGCTATCAAACAGATCATGACGACTAACGACAAATCATTCAGTGATCATGTAAATATGTATTATGCTTTTTTACTGCCAGGGCATTTTTATAAGATAGCTAGTTCGTGTTGCAAGTTTTGTACGTACGGACATTTTTAAACGGTCACTTTTGTTTATTATGTACGAAAAATCATAACCAGACTAAAAAACCGTTAGGCGAGAATGTAGATCTCACACTAACGTCGCAATGTAAGGAGGATTCTCACGCTCCAGTGACGTAATTGTAGTGTAAGTGTCGTTACGGTTCGGTGACATTATTTTACACGTTTCGTGATGTTTGTACAGCAAAAAAGATGATATTTTCGGAATGTTGAGTATAGTTCTTGTTTTGGACGAAAAAGAGCTTTGAATCATTTGCAGGGGATATAGCCTATTTCTGAGGATACTTGAATCATCTACATCGGGATTTTTTAACGCAAGGACCAGGCCATAGCGCGTCAGAAGATCGAGCTCCATAGAGTCCTCGTTTTAATTTTTAAAAGTAGTCTGTACCAAAATATAAGCTGATACTACTGGTTTCCTTAGTATCTAATTCCTTAAAAGACTTTTATTGCTATAGGAAAAGTACAAGCTTCCTTAAAGACTTTGTTTTGACCAAATGGATAAGCGTCGATTCGAAGATTTGTCTTCTAAAAGACCACTGTTATAACACCGGCAAAAGACATTTGAGGACAGCGCCCTCTTCACTACGTAGGCAGCACCTTTGATTACGACTGTAGGCTAGTGTGGAAATGCCGAGAAGAACTTCAACAGACTGGCGGAACATAACAATGTCAGAACTTGTCAGAAGACGGGTACAAAATACTCCTGTTCAGAGCCAACCGTCGGTGACTGGAAAAAAGTCTGGACCAGTCGGCAACATAACTGTTACTGAGAAAAAACAGAAATCAGCTCAAAGTCATGGTCAGAAACTATGCCGAACATTATAGAACATCTGACATCAGTAAGATGTGAGACCACCTTTTTTTTATCGTCTTTTATGAGGGGGGAAACATGTTCGAATATACCTCGATACGTAATCTCATATCTCAAATTAGCCTGTCTAATATCTTTATCAATGGCTCTAGGACCCAGAAACACCTGTGATATAAGGTACCAAAGATTGCTCCGATTAGTACTGAAGTGTATTCCAATGACTCTCAGAACGACCTTGCAAGAACCCTATCTAATAATACTAAATAAACTATACAAGCCCGTTCGTTCCCCTACACATCCAAATAGTCCAATTGAATTGACGTTACCTCACAGTAGTAGTTAGAATGGCTCTTGCGGTCCGGAACTAGCTTGGGAGTCAAATCTTTGTGCTTCCAAGTTCCTTAATACTACTTGACACACAGACTAAGCACAACATAGACAAAGATCACAAAAATCTTCGCCTTAAAGATCGTTACAAAGACACCCAGACAACGATAAAAAAAGGAATTTAAAATAAGAAAACAAACTCATGTAGCTCATAAAATACTATACAAAGAACCGAAAACAATTAAAATCTTTGACTGTCGACAACTATGTTGTTCACACGGTTACTGAAACGTGTCGCTAGAGTGTGAACAAATACCTTCGAATTCCCAAAAGAATTTTCAGTCACTTAAGTGAGAGGACCTGACGCCATCCATTTTACAGTTGTGTCAATCGATCTATAAACGATACAATATAATATATTTGGGATACATCTGTGAATCAGGCTTACAATTATCTCACCCTAAACTCTCTAGCTTTAACTATTTTTTTTTTAATTCTTACATGACAAAAGATATTTTTGCTTCATATTTACATCTATCATCATCAGTTGGCGCTACAGCCCTTCGTGAGCCTTGGCCTGCTTCAAAACATTCTTCCATCCTTCCCTATCGAGTGTCTGTCTTCTCCAGCCCCTCACTCCAATCTCCCTCAGATCTTCCTGTACATCGTCCAGATATCTGATTTTAGGTCGCCCCCTTCTTCTTCTTCCGACCGGCCTGTTTAGCGTAGTTATTTTAGTGGGATCACTCTCATCCATCCTCATAACGTGGCCCACCCACCTTAGGCGGTTTATTTTGATGGTCTTCACAATATCTGCATCACCAAAAAGTCTATAGAGTTCAAAGTTATATCGCCTTCTCCACAGACCCTGTTCGTTTACTCCATATATGGTCCTCAATACTTTTCTTTCAAAGACTCGTAGTAACTCTTCATCTCGGGTCGTCATTGCCCATGTTTCCGATCCGTATGTGAGCACTGGGCGTATTATTGTTTTATAAATTTTGCACTTTGTTGCTATTGACATACTTCTCGCTCTTAGTTGAGGGCCCAGGCCAAAATAACAGCGGTTAGCCACGCATATTTTTTTTTTAAATTGCTTGGTAACACACCAGGTTATCAAATTGATAAAACTAGACTAAATAATTCGGGCGTTCTTTACAGCTAAGTGCTGAAACAAATAGGTTTTAAAATACTCCGAGGGGAATGTAGATGTGAGTGCCACAGATGAATATCTGCGATATTGGCTGGTCCGAGTCGCTATTGAAATTTTTGGCGCGCTTCCATACCGATTCGAGCCAACCGACAGATTTTGGGTGGCACGCAAAATGTATAAAATAGCAGATATTGGATAAATTCGTCGATTTTTAGCTCAGGTCTCTTTTCCTCCATCAAAGGAGATAGCACACATCATATAGAAAATGTAATACGTGAATAGATTCGTTTCGAAATTACAATCATTTCATATCAGTGCACCCACTCTGAATTTTGATTAATAACTCCGTAAATAATAATTAAAATTTATGGAAATCACATTTTTGAAGTCCTTAAAACTGTCATTCATAAATACTATTGAAAATAGTTTAACTCAGCGTGAGCTAAGCAGATTAGAATAACTGTGCACTTTGGTAATGGTAGAAGATTTATAAACTGACGATCAACAAAATTTCTTTTCTCACTCAGGTACATATCCATTTGATTTTAGATTTATTTATATCAATTTACGCCGTTAATAATCAAAATTCGGAGTTGATGCAATAATATGAAATGATTGTAATTTCGAGACGACTCTCATGTTAATTTTATTGCATTTGAGTGACATCACATTTTTCATAAGATGTGTGCAATCTCCTTTTACACTTTCCTCCAAATTTCGGCCAAATAAATCATTTCTTTAAAAAAAGACGATCAGACATAACTTATTTTCACACAGATGAAACCTTAGAGTCTGAGTAGCGTCTCGTGTGCTTTGAATACCTGCGTATTTATGAAACTTGCTGAGTGACACCTGGGCAGGTACCAGGTGAGAAAGGTAACTAAAAATAAGAGCTATTTAACATAAATTTACATAACTGATTTTTATACATATTTTGTAGAATATTATTTTGAAAATACTGTAATAAGTGTCAGACACTTGTCATGGACCAGAACTTTTGTCAGACGCTTTAAAGCTCCACTAAAATTAAATGAACTTTACTTACTTTTACATGTGACCGTTTTTTTTTATTCTGTATTTATCTTTCTTTTATTTGACGTAACTAAATAATTTTTTGCAACACGATCATAGCCATCGACGACATATAAAGGACTTCAATGTATATGACAATTTGTATATAGACTAATAACAATGTTTCCGTTTTGAGTTAATGGATAGAGTGTTATTGTTTTATCACATTTTTCGTTTTTAAACATTTTAACTCTAACCAAGAAGACAATTTGAACAATTGTGCAACGTACCAACTCACTCATATTATTTTATTTATTTTTAGTCGCTTATAGACTGTAACCATGCTCACTAACGTCACTTAAAACGAATCTGATCGCTTAGGTAAAAGAATGAACTGATTTTGGGGTTCCCCGACAATATTAAGTCGTGAAATTACACTTAAGTGGTGGGGGAATGAGTATTAATAGATAAAAAGGTATACGACTTAGTTTATGTGTAGTTTTTTATTCAATTTGTTGTGATTATGTAAAATGACGGCATCTATGATGAATTTAAATAAACTAGATGGTTGTCGTGTTGTGTTATGTAAAACAGTGATTACATAATATACCAAAAAATGTATGAAAAGAGGTGTAAACCATGAAACGTGAAAGATGATCTTTCTGCGTGGTTATCTTCGTCTAATAATTCTTGTAATTGATACAAACACTGTAAATGTATAGTACGTCGATTGTGTAATTAAAAAATTAGTATTATGTTAATTAGAAACATCAAATAATTCTACTAAACAGTAAATGCAGGGTAGGATCTCCAAGAAATGCATATAAAACAAGTAAATCTTGTAACGCTCTACACTCATTACTTTGGTACTTTGGTAATGAGTGACTAGACTGCTTGGGAAAGGAAAATGAAAAAAATCTTTAATTTAATTTTAAAAAATTATGCTTTTTGCCCTAGAATGATTTTAAATACCGTTAATCGAAGGCTACAATAAAGTTTCTCGAGTAAATACACAAAAAAAATTTAAATGAGCTTCTCTAGTTGGATTGATTTAATGTGGAGACATTTTCTATACCAGTAGCCGTAAACCATCATCATCATCATTGGTGCTACAGCCCTATAAAAGAGCCTCGACCTTCCCAAGTCTATTACGCCAGTCAGTTCTATCCATTGCCAACTGTTGCCAGTTTGCTGCGCCTATTTGTCTACCATCCTCATCTACACCATCCCTCCATCTGAGTTTTGGTCTACCCCTACTTCTACTTCCCACAGGTTGTGACATAAGGATTCTTCTAGGAGGGTTGTTCTGCTGTGATCTTACCAGATGTCCTGCCCATCTTAGTCTTCCTATTTTTATAAAGGATACTACGTCTTTACCACCAAATATATGTTTATATCTGTGATATATCTCGTAGTTGTACCTCCTTCTCCAAACACCATTTTCACAGATGCCACCAAATATTCTTCTCAGGATCCTTCGTTCCTAAACGTAAACGTGGCCGTAAACCATGCCCAATTTAAATATGGCGCTTCTGGCGTCATTCTCAGCATTTTTTGTATAACTGTCACGATAGATGTAACGCCAAATAATAAACAGATTAAAAATGACAATTATTATCATTTCTAATTTTCTACGTGTCATTTGTCATATTTTCAGTGCCCTTTTTATACATAAAGCACACTGAAAATGATGGGAGTCTTTGGGAAGACAAGTGAAAAAAATTTTTCATTTTACTTTAGAAAATTGTGCTTTCATATTCGAATTATCTTAACAAACCCTTAATCTCAGCCTACAATGACGTATCTCGAATAAACACACAAAAAATGATTAAAATGAGCTTCTTTAGTTGAGTTTGTTTAATGTTGAGACTTCCCAAAATTTCTGTAAACGACGCCCAATTTAAATATGGCGCTTCTGACGTCATTATCAGTATTCTTTGTGTCAGCTGTCACGATAGATGTAACGCCAAATAATAAACAGATTAAAAATGACAATTATTATTATTTGTAAATTTTCTGTGTGTCATCTGTCAAATTTTTATACATGAAAAGGTCACTGAAAGTGACGGAAGTCTTTGGAAAGAAAAACGAAAGAAATGATTCTGTTTAACGTGTTCGAATGGTCATAAGAAACCCATAATCGTAGGCTTCAATGACGTATATCGAATATATTCACAAGCAAAATGTTTTAAACGAGTTTGTTAAATCTCAGTAGCACCACGAATAAATAACAATCAGAATGCCCACTCTCAGATGCCGCATTTGAAGTGTGTCAGCACGCAATCGCCATATTTTAAACGGAAACATAGACTCGGATTGAGAAATTTGTGACCAGCTACGACAGAACTGTAATTTCAATTTTTAGAGATTAATAATTTAGTACATTTGAAATAATTTAATCTATTCTTCAACTAAAAGTACGAATAAAATACTGCATATTATGTCTATGGTGTAAATAAATTAAACCGGGTTAATTTTTCTATGCTCATCAGATAAAATTTCACTGAACACTACTGGTTCCGTTTAAAACATGTCTGATTCCGTCTGCGCTAACGAGATGCGCGTACTTATCTTAACAAGCTTTGTGGGCATTCTGATTGTTTATTATTTTGTGGTAGCACTGTTAACCATTTTTAAATATGGCACTTCTGACGTCACTATTAGCATTGTATGTGTGTCATCTGTCACGATATATGTAACGCCAAATGAAAAACAGATTAAAAATGACAATTTCATCTTCTGTGTTTCATTTGTCATGTGTTCAGCGCCATCTATAAAATATTTTTATACGCAAATAGACAGTTTTGTTTAATTGACGTTAGATTCATCACTTTTATTATCAGTATCTCTATTAGTTTATTTATATTATATTATTATAGATTTTACATTATGTTGACTCGTTTTGAGATGGTTGGAGAAGCTTTTTTTAAAGTTTGGAGGTTAGGAATATCTGTTGAACAAGTGAGACTGGTTTTTATCTTAACAGGAGTTATGTATCTTTTAATTGTAATTTTTTTAATAAAATAATTTTTAATAGTAAACTTTAAAGCCTTATTTTTCTCGACTAGAAGTCTTTAACAAATTTTCGCTTGGAAAAGTGAGTCGGCAATGAAACATTGTCGTAAGTTTCATTGCTTATTTTAATTTTTGTATTTAACATTTTGCGGATAGTATTGGGACGTGATTTCACTACGGATGATTTAGAAATCATCGGTAACTACCGTTCCTTGCTAACTTCGATAACCGTGATATGTGACCAGATATATCAATTACCAATTTCGTCATCGTCTCACAAAGTTTGTTTATATAATAAATATTATAAATATAATATTAACGAGGAGCGTGACTTACATCTGTTGATTTACAGTAAAGTACCAAAATTGTAGGGAATGACTCATGTTTAATGGTTGTTTTATTGACCAGTAAAATTGGACGTTTACCCTTTAGAAAAAATATTTTTGTTTCGACAAAAGAAGAAAATTTAATTATTATTTAATAGACAAATTAGAGGATTATTGCAGAATCTGTTTAATCCCTTAAAAATTGACAAAAGCCTTCTTACTGTTCGAAGAATATACGTTCAGATAAAAGAGATCTCATTTTATATAAAATATATTTCAATACTTTGACTGGTCTATTTTTAAACTGTTCAAATGTTTTGGCAAAGATTTGGGCTCTAGGAAAAATGTAACGTTCTCAGCGTGTATGATTCAACTTGAAGTTATCTGCAATGTTGTAGATTATATCTTTCTCTAGCGGTAGATTAATGTCTGAGATCAAACAATTTCGTCCCAGATTAAGGCGATGTAACTGTCAACAACGCCATTGTTCAGGTAGTTCTTTTATTGTATGCTATCTGTAAGTCAGTTTCATAAGCGCACTGACAGGGGTTTCATAAAGCAGAGAAGAGAATTGTGAGCAGTTTGGTGACAAATAATAACTATGACTGACAGTAGTACTAGTGAAACGTGTATCAAAATCGAAGATTTAATACAACACGCGAAGAAAAAACTATGATCGCAAATGTTGAAGGACTTCGAGCCAAAGAACAAAATATGAATGTAAGCGATGTAGTTACATTATGCAGTATTTTGACAAAATTTTCAGAAGCAAGTGTATATACAGTAATTAAAACATACGATGAAACGAACGATAATAATACTTTGAAGGTTGAGACAAGAGGAAGGAAACAAATAAAATTGGATAATACAACCAAATAGGCCATTCGTTATGCAGTACATGAATTTTATTTCAAAAAGGAGTTACCAACTATAAAATATTGCTTCTTCTCTTTAATCTAATGAAAATATTCCAAAAATATCAAGACGTGTTTTGTTATGTACTTTACGTGAAGTGAACTTTAGGTATTTAAAGAGAAAGTATAGTACCCTTATTGAAAAAGAAGAAATCATTTTATAGCGCAGAAAGTATTTGAAACAAATGTCAGAATTTCGAAGAGATGGAAAAAACGTATTATACAGATGAACCATGGTTAAATGATCAAGTGTCATCATCATTCTGGTTTTACAACCCTGCTTGGGTCCTAGCCTCCTCAAGAATTTCTCTCCAGTCGTCCCTATCCATCTCCTTTCTCTGCCAAGCGTCGTATTCCCATATTTCTTATGTCTTCATCGATGTTATCAAGGAACTTTATTGTGGGTCTTCCCTTTCTCTAACCAATGGGTCTATCAATGAGCGTTTTTCTAGCTGGGTCATTACATGTCCTATCCACCTCAGACATCCTATCTTAATATGTTTTATGATATCTGGTTCCTGGTAGAGTCTATAAAGATCGAAGTTGTATCGTCTTTTCCACACTCCATTGTCATTCACTGCTCCATAGATTCGCCTTAGTACTTTTCTTTCGAAACATCCTAACATGTTTTCATTATTTTTTGTTGAGTCCAGATCTCTGAACCGTGGTATACCGACAAAAGGACGCGGAAAAAAGGACGCGCGAAAAAAGGACGCGTGGAAAAAAGGACGCATATTATTAATGAAATACTATAAATAGTTTATTTTAATTGACAATAGCAATTACCCCCGTTTATCCCCTATATATAATTACAGAAAATGATTCTACCTAACCTAAAATCGGTTACGGTAAAAGTAAAAAGTGAAAAATATTTATATGAAAAAAACTTGCCTTCACACTTTATCCAGGCTTAGGACAGGCAGTAGAAGCTGGCGTGTTTACAAGTTTTTTTTTATTTTTTTTTAATTTTTTGCTTTTTTGGAATTTTTTTTGTTTTATTTTTGATATTAATTTTTTTTGTATTTTTTTTATGTTTGCAACTGAAAATTGTGAGCAATGCCTCTCAAATATTCTAAAGTTGGCCTGTCAGCATAATCGGCAACAATAGCCCTTATCCTGTTTGCTGTATCTTGATATTTTCTTTTGCATGGAGGTACATTGCCGAAATGTACTGCTCTATTTTCAAAACATTTAAATCATATTCGTTTTTTAGAGAATTAATAAATTTCCAAATATTCGGATGTGCACTATTGAGAAGAGAAGAAAAGCTGTTGTGCCATCCTTCGACAGCATTTTTAGTTTGAGGTATATCTTGGTCTGCCAAATCGTAACAATTCCATACATTTGCTGGAAAAAGGGGTTGTCTTCGATTTCCTCTTCTAGCTAATCTCCCTATCCAAGTGTCTTCAAAGTAATTAATCAGCGGCACTAGTAGTTCTTCATTTTGTGTATAAAAATCGCTATTGAGCAACTCCTCGTACACTCTGACTACATGGTTGTCTGGAACAAACGCAAGAGCTGTGAATTGTCTTAGGTGAAGGGCGAAGTCAGGATTCTCAATATATCTACGTTGCAATCCGGCACTTTGAATATGGCGCCACATACACTGCGAGAAATGAAAAAAACATCCGCGGATTCTCACATTTGGGAACTCAGTTTGTGCAGCATTCATTGCCGCTCTTTCAAAGTCCATCATTATTGTTAGAGGGCGCAAGGCCGGATTCAACACCTTTAGTTGCTGAAAAACACGTGTATAAGTCTCTTGTGTTTTGTTCGTTAGAAGTGCAAATACAGTCGGGATTACATTACTGTATCGCACTCCATGAATTGTGTATATTTGAGAAAACAATGGTGGTGCTGAGTTAAATGTTCCATCGGCATACCAATGATCGCATTGTTCCATAAATCTTAAATTTCTTTGTGTTGAAAATAACAAAATACGTTCTTCTTCTGGTCCGCTATCAAATAATATAAATAGCTCACCGCCTGCAGTTGTTTTATATTCTTCAGGAAGCACAAGTTCTTCTAAATTTCTCGGATTTGCGGGCGTACCTCCTAGCTCGTTCCGAACTCTTTGCACAGTTTTTTTAACGACGACACTGATGGAAGTTGTGCCGTAGCAGCTAAGGAAAGTCCTTGAGAAATTTCACTTACTACATCTTGGGTGGAGTGTTCCAGTTGTTGTGCAACTTCTTTCATCCGATTACAAGCTTCTTTTGCTTCAATCTTTGCCATGTCTGCAACGTGATTATGTTCTCTGTGGATTTTGTAATTTCATCCACAACGGTATGCACTCTTCCTGTACATTTGCACTTATTATAAGTAGCACACTTCCAAATTGTCTTTTCACCAATCACTCGCTCTTTTTTATGGAGAAATCCATTATAAAGTAACAAGTTGTTGCCTTTTTGGCTTTTCACAAACGCTAACACCATCTTAACAGACTGATATCAATTTGTAAAATGTTTTCTTGTTAAGAACAGAATAAATTACCTACCGCGACAAGTTTCCCCTATATAAAATGATTTGGTTAATGATGTTTTGTTATATCGGACCTTTTGTAATATTCATTTTTTAAAAACAATTATCAAACAATTAGAAAGTTTTATTTTCTTACTAAACGTTTCTATTTACATTCTTAACATTACCTGTGGAATTTACCAACCTTTCGGTTCGCGTTAAACCCTCATTAGACCCCTTACTGGGCTGGTACTTGGGTTTTTCTAATCCCATACATAATTCTGATAATATGGAATCTAACCTGTTTCAATACCAGAAATCTTGAATCAACATTATATTAGTATTTATTATTTTACTTAAGATGTTTTAGTCCTAAACCTCGATAAAATGTGAGGGCAAGTTTTTTTCATATAATTATTTTTCACTTTTTACTCTTACCGTAACCGATTTTAGGTTAGGTAGAATCATTTTCTGTAATAACATATGGGGATAAAAAGGGGGTAATGGCTAATGTCAATTAAAATAAACTATTCTTAGTAATTCATAATATGCGTCCTTTTTCCACGCGTCCTTTTTTCGCGCGTCCTTTTTTCCGCGTCCTTTGGTCTCGCGTCCTGTTTTCCGCGTCCTTTTGTCGTAGATTCCTGAACCGTATGTTAAGACTGAGCGTATTATTGTGTTGTAGAGTTTTATTTTTGTATTTCTCGATATAATTGTGGATTCAAGAGGGAGGTTGAGCCCAAAATAGCATCTGTTAGCCGTGCAAATTCTGAGGTTTATCTCTGCGGTAGTATTATTTTCAATGTTAAGGAGCGCTCCCAGGTATACAAATTCGTTCACTGCTTCGATGACGTCGATTTCTATAACGAGTGGTCATAGGATTTGTGGTTGCATGCTTATGTTCATATACTTCGTTTTGTTGGTGTTATATTATTAAACCCATTTTTGTAGCTGATTCTTTTAATGCTACATATGCCTCTCGTGCAGCATTTTCCGTTCTCCCAACAATATTAATATCATAGGCCAGGATTTGCACTAATTTATTATATATTGAACCAGTGGTTGTGATTTGTGACATACGTATTACTTTTTCCAGAGCCAGATTGAACAGTATACAGGAGAGAGGGTCTCCCTGGCGCAACCCATTATTTGTTTTAAAAGGTTCAGACAGTTCCCCCTGAATTCGTACTCTACATTCAACTTTTTCAAGAGTTAGTTTTGTTAAATTGACCAACTGATTTGGTATTCCTGGCTCTTTCATTGCTTTGAACATTTCTCTTCTATTCACAGAGTTGTAGGCTACTTTGTAGTCTATAAATATGTGATGAGTATCAATGCCATATTCCAGTGTTTTTTCCAAAATTTGTTTCAGGGTTCCAATCTGATGATTTGTAGATTTACCACCTCTGAAACCAGCCTGGTATTTTCCTACCATCCGTTCTGCATATGGTGCCATACGGTTACATAGTACTGTGGAAAATATTTTATACGTTGCATTTAGAAGCGTAATTCCTCTGTGGTTAGAGCATTCTTTTTTGTATAAAAGTATATCCAATATTCCAATCATTGGGGAGGAATTTCTGTGTCCATATTTCTTTTATAAGCTGCTGTAATGCCTTAATGGTATCATGCCACCTTCTTTATATAGTTCAGCTGGGAGATCATCTATTCCGTGTGATTTGTTTCTGGCTAGTTTTTTAACTGCATCTTTAACTTCAAGAATCGTTGGTGGTTCCTCTTCCCTCTCGTCTGATCCCCTTACCTCATCTCTTTCGTCTTCCAGGTTTTCTTCTTCTACCTCCATATTAAGTGCCTGGTTAAAGTATTCCACCCATCTACTCAATACATCTTTCCTTGTTGTTAATAGGTCGCTATTCTGACTTCTGCATTTTCTTGTGGTTGCCTTGAATTCTTTTCTGTTGATGTTAACCATCTTATAGAATGCTCTGAATTCTTTCTCTCTGTTAAGCTTTTCTATATATTTAAGTTCCGTATTTAGGTGGTTACTATTTGTGTTCCTATTTCATCTTTCGCTGCTGCTTCAATGTCTTCCTTTATACTGGTCCAGTAGGAGTTCTAGCCTTCTTCATTTACATTTTTATTCCTTGGCCTGTTGGTGATGTTTTATGACATAGTGTGACAAAAATTTGGCAGAATTTAAATGTGAAAAACAAACGAAAAGCTTTCCTAGATGGTTTGTCGACAGGTTTAAAAGCCCCATCTGGAAATGGAAAACGCCTTATTGGTAGCGACTCAGGATTTGTTGAAGGAAGTTTAAATGCATTTGATTCTAAAAAGACCAGACTACCATGAGGAAATGGATGTAGATCATTATGAAAAATGTTTTTCAGATATTCTGTTAAAAATCGAACCAGGATCTGTTAATGTCATGGATAACGCTCCATATCACTGCCGGCATGTAGAACATGCATGCTGCCAAATTAAAATGGAGCTTCGCACTACACACTAAAAGTATTTTTAAAAATAATTCACAAAAGAATATTTAATAAATTAGAAGAGGACATAAGCGCCACCACACAGTTTGGATTCAGAGGTGGACTGGGAACACGGGAAGCTTTGTTTGGTCTGAGTGTGTTAATGCAAAGATGTTTGGATGTAAACCAAGACCTCTACGTAGGTTTCATAGATTTTGAGAAGGCCTTCGATAAAGTCAGACACCAAAAGCTGTATGAAATCCTAAGAAGCAAAAACATAAACATTAACATCATATCCAGGTTGTACTGGGGACAAACAGCAAAAATCAAAGTTGATAATGAGTTAACCGAAGAAATTGAGATTCGTCGAGGTGTGCGTCAGGGTTGTGTGCTTTCTCCACTATTATTCAATATATATAGCGAAACAATATGTCAGGAAGCGCTCCTAGAACAAAACATTGGTATGAACATTAACGGAGAGTTAATTAACAATATACGATACGCTGATGATACGCTAATAGTAACAGATAACCTAGCAAATTTACAGTTTTTGATGGAAAACATAAACACCCATACCAAAAAGTATGGTCTAAAACTGAACATCAAAAAGACTAAATTCATGATTGTAACAAAGAAGCTATACACCAATGTGAATTTAACCATAAATAATCAGCCAGTTGAAAGAGTTACGTCCTACAAATATTTAGGGGTTTGGTTCACTGATACTAATGACCAGACAAGAGAAATCAAGAGGCGAATAGAGATAGCGAGACAATCGTTTGTCAAAATGAAAAAGTTCCTATGCAGCCGGGACATAAATATAAACTTAAGAACGAGAATGTTAAGGTGCTATGTTTTCTCCATTCTGCTGTACGGCATGGAAGCCTGGACACCGAAAAAAATAAACATCAAAAACATTGAGGCATTCGAGATGTGGTGTTACAGGAGAATGTGGAAAATACCATGGACAGAAAGAGTAACAAAGCAAGATGTTCTGCTGAAGATGGGGAAGGAATGCGAAGTCATAAAAACCATACAAACGAAAAAACTGGAATATCTGGGCCACATAATGAGAGGAGAAAAGTACTCTTTGCTTAGACTCATAATACAAGGAAAAATCTCGGGAAAGAGAAATGCGGGACGTAGGAGGATTTCCTGGTTGCGAAATTTAAGGGAGTGGTATGGGTGCAGTTCAATACAGTTGTTCAGAGCTGCAGCCAACAAAATAAAGATTGCTGTGATGGTAGCCAACCTCCGATAGGAGACGGTACTGCAAGAAGAAGAAGGACACAATGCCCGACTGAAGGATAAGAGATGGAACCACGAAATACAACAGTGGAAACCAAGGTTAGGAAAGAGAAGCAGAGGAAGACCACAAATGAGATGTGCTGATGATAAGAAGATCGGAGGACACAACTGGAAGCAAGTGGCGCAAAATAGAAGACATTGAATTGATTTGGAGGAGGCCTATGTCCAAAGTTGGATTACTTAAGGCCGAAGAAGAATGTAGAACAGTTATCAACCACTAAATGGAGAAAAGCCGAGATTGCGGGTTGGCTTACTAAAAATAATATTAAATTCAATGTACCAATTTTAAAACCGAGTTACTAAACGTAGCACGCATGCACGCACGTAAATGAAATGGCGTGAGAACGAGGCGTAGTTGTAGTTCAATCGCCGCTATACCATAAACCCCATAGAACTTAAATGTGTTCAAATAAAAAATGAAGTAGCGAGGAATAATGTTACTTTCAAATTGAATGTTGTAAAAAATCTGCTTAATAATGCCGTTAGAAATGCGACCTCACAGTCGTGAATAAAATGTATCGAGCATGTAGTGAAAAAAGAGCAGAATATGTGGAACCTTGATAACTTCATTGAACCACTAAGCGCTTTGTATTTAAAGTCAACCGCTGAGGTCATCTGAACGCAACTTATGACTCAGTTGCTAGAATTGTGGTATAGTAACGCTAAAGTATGTAGTACTAGTTGCCTAACTGACTGAAAATTACAAGGTTCTGAGTTAAACCGTCTGTTGTCTGTTGAGTCTAAGTAGGCTATCTTGTAGGAAACGAATTTCCACAGGTATATTATATTATCTTCCGATATTTATATTTTTAAAATAATAAATTTAATGTATTGATTTTGTTTGTTAATTAAAAGTTTATAAAAAAGTTTAAGTGAAATTCTGTAGTTGTCAAGAAAGTTATATAGTAACACTATCACATCGTCTTAAAGCGTCCCGTTTTTTTTGGCCCCCTACTATTTATTTTTTGTCCTGAAATGTACTAATGTGCCTACGATCAAAACTATGCGAAAAGGACTACCTGATACAGTGCACTCTCTGCATACTTTTTTGCGCACTCCTAACAGATCTTCGGCAGTGAAAGCTTTTTCTTGTAGTGACAAAGTGAGCAGTCTTTTCTTTTTTCTAGCTTTCCAACACGTTCTTTCACAAGTTTTACGACGTCTTCAGCTCCGAAGATTTCACATATGCTCAATCTGAGTTTCTGCGGTAGATATTGATTTTCCAATATTTTAATGTAAGGTTCCACAAGCTGAAACGCTAATTTTTCAATAAATTTTGAGCGTTATAGGTCCTTAATATTTTTTGTCTTCTTCTTCTTGTTCCTTCTTGTATGTAGGCTTTAAAGCCTGTTTCTTCTTCAATATTAGCCTCCTAAATTGTTTAAATTACCGCACCATCTTTTTCTTGGTCTGCCAATACTTCTTCGTTCATTTGGTAACTTATCTCGTGCTATTCGTACTATCCTATCCTCTGCCATTCTACTAATGTGTTTGTTCCACTCCTGTTTCCGTTTTGTCACCCATCCATTTATGTCTTCTATATAAAATGCTCTTCTTATGTTTTCGTTTCTCTCCCTATCCAACAGACTTTTCCCTGTTATTCGTCGGAGTATTTTCATCTCTGTTGTTTCTAGTAGTCGTCTCGTTTTAGATGTGTCAGGTCTTGTCTCCGCCATGTATGTTCATATAGGTCTAATTGCTGCTTTATAGATTCTTGTTTTTGTGTCTTGTCTTTGGTGTTTGTTCTTCCAGATTGTGTCATTAAGAGATCCCGCCGCTTTACTTGCATTCAAGCTTTGTTGTCGTACTTCTTCTTCAACATCTCCATAACTAGTTATATCCATTCCCAGATATCTAAACCTTGCTTCCTGCTTTATTATTTTCCCATCAATTTCGATTTTACAACGTAGGAGGTATTTAAATGTTGTCATACATTTGGTTTTTTCTGCTGATATTATCATATTGTATTTCTTGGATGTTGTATTGAAGATGTGTGTTAATCTTTGGAGCTGGTCTTCTGTCTCGGCGATTAATGCGGCGTCGTCTGCATAATATAATATTTGGATTTCTTTGTTCCCCATTCTGTAGCCATGACCTTTACGTACTGCTTGTATTATTTCGTCCATTATTATATTAAAGAAAAGTGGGCTTAACGAGTCACCCTATCTGACTCCGCTTTGTACTGGTATACATTGTTAGTTTTCCATTTATCTTTGCCTGTATTCGGTTATGGAAGTAGATGTTTTGGATGGTTTGTATAATATTGATTGGTATGTTTCTTTTACACAGTAGGTGTAAGACGTCTTCGACTTGGATGCGATCGAAAGCCTTTGTCAGAGCTATAAAACATAGATATGCTGGTTTATTGTACTCGATGGCTTTTCTGTGATTTGTCTTAGTACAAATACGGCATCTACGCAGGATCTTCCGGATCTGAATCCTTGTTGTTCATCTGATAAAGTTGTTAGTTTATTGATTTTGTTGGCTATGAGTTTTGTAGCTTAACACATTTAGCGCCATGTGTCCACCGGTGGGCATTTTCAATGTTTCCTTTAAGACCACGTGCCCACCCGTGGACATTTGATGTTACTTACTTCAAGTCACATTGGCCATATGTGGGCACGGTTTATATTAGTTTTACGTATGGTGACGTATTCAGTAGTCCCAGGAAACAACAAAATTTTACGTGGACCGGGCAAAATTAATGTATCGGTTGTGATTTTTGGCAGTACAAAAAACTAATATAATTGTGTCTTTTTACATCGTTTATTACAAAAATAAATTAAATTCTACACTAATAAAAATAAAAATAAACGAACAAACCTAGATAAATATTAAAAAACAAGTAATCTTAACGTATTTGTAATACAACAAAAATAATAAAAATTAAATTTCTGGAAATGAGATAGTTGCTAGATACGCTTTTGAACACATTCGAGGCACATTGGCAGGTTACAGGTATCGCAATACGTATTAATTTTTTTCGCATTTTTACGAGCATAAACTGGATTTTGTTGCTGAGACATAGTCTTGTAGCATGGGCTGCACCTTTTTCTGGTAACCCTCTTTTGCCCCTCGTATTCTTTCAAGATATGTTTTATCTTGGAACTGGAGGGCCTTGATTGTATTGGAATTGGATTTCATCAGCATCATGCAACCTCTTCTGTCCACTGCTGGACATATGTCTCTCCCATTTTTCTCCACTCTTCACGGTTCTGTGAATTGGATTTAAATCTTGATAAACCAGAGCCTCGACGATATTTTCTTTGAATTCTATTATTCCCAATTTCTTGTTATTAATTTTGTTATACAGATGCAGAGCATTTACCATAGCTGTTGAAGTAACAAAATGAAAAACGAGTCGCTTATACCACTTGACGGTTCTTCTCACGTATGGCGCGTAAGATGCCATCTGGTCAAAAGTGTCGACAAAAGCTTTTCCTTTGTTGTAATCTACAACCATCGCTGGTTTATGAACTTCTTGTCCTCTGCGATTAACTGAAACCATAGAGTCGACATGTTTGGTACTAAGCATAACAACATCTCTTTTATCTTTCCATTTGCAGACAACTGTTTTATTTTCGTTTTGTTGGGCCACGACTTCACCCCTTCTCAATTTAGCTTTTACCACATCTGGGGGATTATATTTTCTGTTTGTCCTTAGGGTTCCTACTAAATATGTTTGTCGTTGAATTAGACTATTAGACAGCGAAACACTATTGTACCAGTTATCGGTATATACAGTTCTACCTGCATCCAAAAGTTCCTCCATCAGTGTTGTGACAATTTTTTCGGCAACTGATATATCGTCCGCACTTTCTTTGCCGGTATAGACTTTAAACGACCATGTATAGCCTCCAGCCATCGAGTTAGAATCTATGGAGAAGCTATGAGCATATTAACGTGTGTATTAAAAACGGCGTAGGTAGGCGTGGCTAACTGTGAAACCAATATGGCGGTGGGATCATGGCCGGACTCAATAATATTAAAACTACTATAAAAATATGAGTAATTATTCAGGAGATTTAATCATAATCTACAAAGTGCAATACATTTTTAATAAACTATGATTTATTTATCCCGCGGTAAACACAAAAAACACGATATATTATACATAAAGATAAATTAATACAGTCAAATACTATTAATTTATTCTCTGAAGTACGGGCCATTCCTTTGTTTACATATTTGTATACTAACCTGTAGAACGTTATTCCTGAAGATTTTTTATTAATATTGCTTCTGCCACTGCAACTACGTTGAAAACAAGAAACCATTATTATGCACTATCACAATATATTATTACAGTTTCTATAAAAGTATTATAAAACTAAAAATATTCGAAAAATAACAAACGTAAATAAACATATACGATCTGTCAAAAGTGGCAAAACAATATGGCCGAAGTGAGGTCGTTTTTAGTCACGTGATGCCCTCTCCATAGATTCTAACTCGATGCCTCCAGCAATACAGAGTTTGAAAACCTTTATCCCATACTTATGTCTTTTATTGGGAATATACTGTCGGAAATAAATACGTCCTCGAAATGGTACGTTGCTTTCGTCTATACAAACTTCTTCTTCGGGAATATACGATTCTTTAGATTTCTTTTCTAATACGTTTAAAAATTTAGAGATTTTGTGGAGTCTTCCTTCCGGATCGAGTGGTTGCTCATTGTTTGATAGATGAAACATCGAAAGTAACATCTCAAATCTATTTATTTTTGGAATTCCATTTTCATAAATTCTTTTTTTGCTCCAGTAATCCCTCAATTTTGGCAAATGCGTAAGTCCCATCCACAAGACAATGCTCAAAAACTTGCGCATATTTGTACGATCAGCGTCAACACATTTACTAAGTCTTGGAGTTCCGCTTCCTTCTGGGGCAGCTTCAGTCGCAGTATTTCTTTGTGCAGCAAATCTATTGGTTTCTTCCACAAACAATGAGATAATTTCATCGTCTATGAAGTGTTCAAAGTAACTTATAGGAGAGGCTCCATGAAGTTTCTGGATTATATGTTCGGGTACACCGGTGTAGGCTAAAGAAAATTAAATTTCAATCTGTCCCCTGCCATTGGCTCCCAGTTGGTCTGGGGTATATTATCGGTAAAAGAACTACTTCAGCAACTTCTTTGTCGACATCAAATGCAGCTAATTGCAATGCAATTAGCATCATGCAATGGAGTCATCCTCGGAATAGTCTGCTGCTTCAACATCAGACAAATTTTCCAACTCCCAAAGCAGTTCTTCTTCTGTAAGTCCTCTTCTTGCCATTATTGTTTAAAATCTGCAACAAATGAAATAATGAAATGCGTGACCACTGGTGGACATTTGGTCCCACAATGTAAAATTACTATCTGGGACCGGTGGGCACTAAAAATAATCACAAAAAACAAAGCTGAAAAAAAAGTGTTGTTTAAAATACAATAATAAACATTTAAAAAGCAGGTTTCTAGAAAAAAACATTTTAAATGTTTGGTCCCAGGGAGTGAACAACCAATTACAGCGTGGCGCTAAATGTGTTAAGTGCGGTGTTCAGTAGATTTATACCTCTATAATTCTTTGGGTCTTCTTTATCTCCTTTCTCCATGCGTCTGGTATCTTGCAGTGCAATATTAGTTTTTGTATAAGTTTTGTCCTCTCTAGGGTTATACTTTGTCCTCCGTGTTTTAGAACGGTACTAATGTCAAATAGTCTGAAAAGTACTGCCATAAGTCAGCATCGAGTTCGAGGACTACAAGTAAACTTACTACATTTCTCATCTAACAAGTCAACACCACCTTTAATGGAGTTATAATCAGCATTAATATCAGATTTATTGGTTCGTGGGTCTGTTCTGGCATGGTAGTGGGAGGATGATGATAACAGAAGAACAGTCTTATTGTGGTGTAAAAATGTAATATCTTTTGTATACTCACAGATTTACAAATATATTTTTCTTGAACTTAATATATCTCATGGTCCTTTAAACAAAAATTATATAAAATGTTTCAAGCGATTGAGAGCCAATCTGTTCTATAATAGGAATACAGGAAGCGCTAAAGGAATGTGCATTGCGATAATATATAAATGTCATATATTTTCAGGTCCCATGTTGGTAAAAAGCGGCAGAGGCCAGCTAGTACTGATCCACAACGGCCACATATACACGCTCTGTGATAAAAAAGACATCTGCACTCTGTGGGTGTGCGTGAAAAAGAAAACCCTCAGTTGTCCCGGATGTCTCACCACCCTCAACGGTCTCATTCTACTGTCCTACACGGCACACAATCATCCGCAGATGCACGACGTAATCAAAAAGCTACAAATGCCTTCTTGCAGAGTATCTCCGGAGCTGAGTCTCTAAAGATATCTGATAATCGTTATTGTTTGCGAGCAGCTGAGTGGAAAAAGTATTCGTTTTTTTTTTAGAAGAAATTTACGTCTAGGGTTACTTTTTAAGAGAATAAGTTTAATTTTGTGCAGCGTATTGTATAGCCAAAGAACAATGTTCCTTTATTTTTACACTAATCAGGAATGAGTCTAAAAAGAACTTTCCATATATTTATAACTTTGGAAAGTAACAAATGCCACAAGACAATCGTATGATACAAACAGTTAAGTTAAAATTATCTCTGTAGGCCATAATTTTCAAAGTTTTATTAAAAATGGCCCCCTTGTTATCTTAGTTAACGTCTTTTGCAGCTTTCTCCAACACTGTCAAAAAGGAGACACGCCAACACGTATCTCTATCGTAGTCCGATGGATTTGTGAACGTTCACCCTGTATTTGTACTTTTGCAGATAACTTTACATATTGTAGCCCTCACCAGTCTTAATATTTTTTCGGAGAAACCAAGACATTTTGCTATATGATCATTTTTGGCAGTTGTAGTGCTCATGCGATAGTTTTTTCTTCTCCATGATAAACAAAAGATGGTTTCTCCATGATTCTGCTTTTGCGTATAATCTACAGTAACCACTGATGGTTAATTGTCTTCTTCCAACATATATTTCCTTTCATCCGGCTAATCTTCTGTTTACAATTTTCTTCTTCAATCGTTTTAAAGTAGGGAAATGTTTTTTCCTGAAGCAATAAGTTTGTTACTGGCAATCGTTTTCCCCACATACATTTATATCACAAAAAAGAGTGATTAACTTCTAGATTTTTTGTTACCGCTAAATTTTTTAGTTAACCATTTTTCAATGTCTGTGCAATTTCTTTTTATAGTGCTCTCAACAATCCCCTAATTTAAAATATAATTTTTGTAGCTAATTCCCCAGCGTCGAAGCATTATATATTTCAAGCTTTTTCCCAATCGTCAATATCACTCTTTTGTTGATCACTTAAAAAGTCAACACCAAAAAAAACACTAAAATTAACCCAATTCTGTCTCAATCTTATGTAAAAATCTTGGAAAATGTTGCTAAAATCCGGGTAACACCGCACATATGGAGAAATTTGCAACGGCAAGTATAACTGAACTCAATAACATGACTTTTCTTTCTTCACTGTATATTAAATTTGCCTTTAATACAAACAGTAAAATTATGGCATATACTTCTAGATTCATTCCTGATAGGTCAGTTTAGGTAAGTGATACAACTTATTAGATTCATCTGGTAACGTGGTTTTTTTAGTTTAAAAATGGTGTATAAGTATACTCAAAAATATAAACACATAGGACGATGCACTAGAACGACTGCTAGATCATCAGCCTGGACGGAACTTGTATCGACAAAATCTCCACAACATTAGGATATCCTGTGATTTTGTTTTTAGTTGAAAGATATATGAAAGAGTGTGTACTTATATTGTACTTAAGCATCCTGATTATCAGTTAGATCGAAGAAAGAACTGTTTATAACTTTTTATGAAGGTTTACACAAATATGATAATGTTTTAAATTACACAAAAATCTCTGTGAGGAGCTTCAATGAGTTGTAAGGAAAATATAACACATTATTGGAAATATAACACATAGATGAATTTAATAAAAAAAGTTCACAATGCTCTCTCATTATATTCTAAATCTCTCTCAAAGTCTCTCATTATATTACCAAATTTTGTCATTTTTCTACTCCCGACTGTGTAGAGCAGTTTGTGGTCTTAAAATTTTTCATATAGAATCTTTATCAGTTGGTTGTGGTGTAATTTTAATAGAAATCAATATAAAAATTCACAACGTCTTCAAACATACAAACTTTGATTGAGAATGACAAAGACAACTGACACAAATTGCCAAATGACTTCGATGATACCATCAACAGGGTTGCCAGTCTAGTGTCCAGTGATTTCTGTTCCACAAGCTGTAAAAAACTGACAAAACAAAAATATATTTTATAGTTTAATCATAACCGTATTTAAACAAAAAAACCCTCTATTAGATTTTTCTAATAACTGAATTACCTACTATGAATTAAGCCATGTGGATACATCTTTATTTATTTATTTATTATTGGACTGTTATTTGTCTCAATTTTATCGAAGATTTGTGTATTTATTTTTTGTATTGTATTTTGATAATCTTGAGGTAAAATATGAAGAGTTTTATTTATTTTCGTTTAATAAGCAATTTTTATTTGGTTGACGATATTTTTTATATAAAAAAGGTTACTCTATTTACAACGATATTAATAATTGCATTACGAGCTAATCATTTGGATCGATATATTGTGGAGTGTCTCAATTGTTACAGAAAAGTTGTTGAAATTTTCGTTCTTTTATCCTATAATATATCAAATTTTTCATTTTTGTGAGGCCCTATGTGAATCATAGTATCCTATAATTATTTTACGCGATGTGTAATATATTATTACAAAAGACAAGTGCAATTACTTTTATTGGGAAATTGAAATTTTTATAACTTCTATATTATTTGTGTAGTTTTGTTATTAATTCGCAAAAGTATTGTTTTAAATTTTTTGAAAGAAATTGTTAACCTGCATTTTTGTTTTATTTAATAACCTTATAATTTTAACTGGTAGATTCTCATTTGGAACAGAGTTATAAACTACAGTAAAAAACTTATTCATCGTGGGATTTAGATGACCCCAACTCGGGTGGACAAAAAATAATGAAAAAGAGGTTAAATCTTTATAAATGGGTATACTTATATTTAAAAAACCCTTAAAATGGCTACATCAAAAACACGAACGTTTTCGGAACAACAGTTTCATCATCAGGTTAAAAATACAGGTTAACATGCCTGAGCCACCAAAATATTAGGGTAAAGACCCTTTAAAATATATAAAGTTACCAAAGATTGTACATAATGTTATTATTATTTGATGTTTAATATTTTAATTAAATTTTACTTCAGGTAACATACACCCATGCTTTGAAAAAATGAATGAATGAATAAATTATTGGTTTCCAAAATGAAGCCAAATGTTAACTTAGTGTTTAATTACTACATAACAATACTAAATGATTTCTATAGCGTGTTAAAACAAGAGCAGATACTTTGTTAGGAATAATTAAAGAGTGGATTCTTATGGGGACAACGATTTATAGTGATTGTTAGAAATCTTAGAATTGTTTGAAACAAGGATTTATATCATCATCCAGCCTCAAGAGTCCACTGCTGAACATAGGCCTCTTCCTCATGTTTCCAACCCCGTCTATCTTGCGCCGCTCTCATCCAGTTTTTATTGAGTCTTCTTAAATCGTCAGTCCATCTTGTAGGTGGTCGACCGACGCTTCTCTTGTCTTCCCTTGGCCTCCATTCCAATAACCTCTTTGTCCATCGCCCATCTGTCATTCTGGCTATGTGTCCTGCCCATCTCCATTTTAGTCTGGCTATCTTCTCGATGATGTCAGTCACTCCGGTTCTTCTCCTGATGTCTTCGTTGGTTATTCTGTCTCGCAGAGTTATTCCTAACATGGACCGCTCCATTCTTCTCTGCGTGACTCTCAGTTTGGTAGCTGCTGCTTTTGCTAAGGTAAGTGTTTCTGCTCCGTACGTCAAGACTGGGAGGACGCACTAATCAAATACCTTTCTCTTTAGGCATGTGGGCAGCTCACTTTTAAAAGTTTCTCTCAGTTTTCCAAATGCTGCCCACCCAAGGCCGATTCTTCTCTTCAGTTCATGAGTCTGGTTATCCCTGCCAATCATAATTTCATGTCCCAGGTATTTATATCTATCTACGAGTTCTATTTCTTTCCCACCAATACTGATGTTCTGGTTGGGTACCAAATTGGTCATGATTTTTATTTTCGAGATATTTATATTTAAACCTACACTTTCTGTAGCCACAACGAGTTCCTGTACCATCTCTCTTGCCATACCTAGATCTTCAGCTATTATAAGTATATCATCGGCGAAACGTAAGTTGTTTAGATATTCTCCATCTATTTTTATTCCCTTTGTCATCCAATCCAAACTCTTAAAAGCATGTTCTAGCACCGTATTAAAAAGTTTAGGTGACATTGGGTCTCCTTGTCTAACCCCCCGTTCTATTTTTATGCGATTACTGTTAGTATGTAATCTGACAGTGGTTGTTGCCTGCAGGTATATTTTGTATAATAATTTAGTATATCTATAATCTAGCCTGCATTCTTTAAGCGCCTGTAATATTTTGCTTAGCTCAACTGTGTCAAAGGCTTTGTGAAAATCGATAAATATTAGAACTAGCGGTTTATTGTATTCCACTGCTTTCTCTATTAGGGTTTTTATACTTTGTAGATGGTCATTTGTTCCGTAACTTTTTCGGAATCCTGCCTGTTCCCTTGGTTGATAAGTCTCTAATTTTCTTTCCATTCTCTTAACTAGTATTCGCGTAAACAACTTATATATATGGCTGAGGAGGCTAATCGGTCTGTAATTCTCTAAATTTGCTTTGTCTCCTGCTTTGTGTAATAGAATCATAGTAGCGTTGTTCCAGTCTGTTGGAATATTGGCGCTGTGAAGGCAGATACTGAAAAGTTGTTTAATTTTTTCAAGTAATACATCCCCTCCAATTTTTAGTGCTTCTGATACTATTCCATCTTCACCCGGGGTTCGATTATTTTTCATTTTCTTCAGGGCTTCTTTGATTTCTGATTTTGTTATATCGGGCATTAAATCTGATCCTTGGTTTAATACCCCAGTTTTTAGTGTAATTGGAGGTTCCGTATTGTTATCTTTTTTTCTTGATCTATATAACTCTGTGTAGAACTCTTCGACTATTCTTAATATTTCATCTCTGTTCGTTGTTTCTTCTCCAGTGCTGTTTCTCAGTTTGTTAATTTCTATTTTCCCCTTTTGTACGCTCCTCTTCAAAACTTTCATGTTCTTATTTTGCTCTATTGCCTGTTTTGTTTTTTCTACATTGTAGTTTCTTATGTCTTTTCTTATTGCCTTTGTGATATAAATCACAAAGGATTTATATATCAAACCATAAATCATTCTAAACAATTTATCGATTACAGAGGGAAGTAAGATGTACTATATTCTCAAACACAGTGCATGGCAAGTTCACTTTATGGCAAGATTATCTGGCCGAATTTTACTTCAAGAGAAAATTTCCTGACCACATCAAGTGAATGTACCACTTTTTTCTTTCTGCCGTCAAATTATATTCACTACCATATTAATAGGGTAAACACTGACTCATATCTACTATATTGTATTAAAAATTTAAATTCAACATATTTACTCCGCAAATAACAATTATATATGGTGGAACATTGTATATGTACAAAATATTTGACTTAGTGCACAAACACCCAGAATTTGTTTTGCCAAGTTAAAACAATTTTGGTTATTTTACATTGTTGTATATTTTTACATGATTTAACAGCAAAAAATGATTGATGTTTATAATTGGTTTATTATATTTTATATAATTAGGACTGTTTTGTGTTTTGATAACATTTTCCTCTTGTCAGTTTTTGATTTCCTACTTTTTTTCAATTTTTGTTAACATTTTTCCACTTTTCATATGATCCGCAGTAAGTCATGAAAAATTTGGCTTTTTTGCATTTTTCAGGCTACATTAAAAAAAAACGCAATTTTAGTACTAAGTTAACTAAATTTTAAGAGTTCTGTTGACTCAAAAATAAGATAATAGAAAAAAAGAGTGAATGTTTTAACTAAGAAAACTTATTTTTTCGCTACTAAACTGGGAACTTCCAGTGTTCTCTTATAGTGATAGTTTATTTTTAATATTTCTTCTATATCAGATCAAACTATTAACCTTAAGCCTAACGGTACATAAGGAAGGTAAAAAAAATGACCATTTAATCCCAAGCCATACAGTTTTATTTAGTTTTTTTCTCTCTTTATTATAAAATGCCAGAATTGATAACGATGAAGGTGTTTTTAGAAACATCGATGATGTTTTAGCAAAACCCATTCCCCGTTTATGACTGTTCCACAACTTAATATCTAGTAAGATCGCAAAAATATAATTAGGACTTTTCTTTAATCACTTTTCAGGTGATATTGAGCCTTTTTTTTGTTAAGTTTGTGTAAATATAAAGATAACAGCGTATCCAGATGTTCTATGGTAAAAACACTGTTCATTGAGCACTGATCTTCCAAATTTGTTTGATGACTCTTTTGAAACAATTTACTCTATTAAACAATGCACTAGCAAAAACATAAAAGCTGTGCTATCATAACTTTCAAACAGTGTATAGGTAATTTGCAGGAAATTATAATTCTATTGGACATGGTATAGCTTTTATTATATCCTTAGAACACATGTCATTCAGTGGAAGATTTTAGAACAGAAAGACATTCTACTAACAAAATCATTGAAACATAGGAATTGGCAACATTTTTATGGTATAAAAAATTATAATATAATATAGCAGTATTCTATAACTATGTATTACATAAAACTGGCCTGGTTTTTCCCCTGGCTTTCTGTCCAAGCTTTGGCAATGGTTCTTTTCATTTCATCATCTCCCGATTCATACCTGAAAAACATTTAGTTATAATAACAGTATTTCAATCTAAATGTTAGTAAAACTTACATATTTTTCATCAATGACATTAGTCCCTCTGAAGGATCCATTTTGTCAGGGTCCATTTTAGGAGTTTTACTGTCTGATGCCTTTTTCTCCCACTCTGTGACATGTGACCAGTTATCTGATGATGTTTTTGCTGCATTTATCAATACCATATCTAAAAAATATCACAAATTACCACAATATCTTGAAAATAAACCTCAAACAATGTGGAAGAGTTTACACTAAACACAAAATCTTACCAGTTTTAACTTTCCATGTACTTTTTGCTGGATCGATATTTTTCAATAGATTTTTAATTTGCCAAATATGATCCTTATTATCCAGATCTTTCACAGTTAAACTTACAGTCTTGGCAGTAAATTCACAAGTGACATTTTCAGCCGGAACACTCTGTACATTTTTTAAAGTAATATAGAATTTGACATACTTTTCAGACTGATCCCATGCTGAAATACAAAATAAAGCATATTTATACATTGCTAAAATTACATTTAAAATCAATCAAAATATACACATGGTTTAGGGCTTACATACCATAATTATTTATTTTAACTTCATATCTCTTATTTACGGTTCCGGTAGAAGGACTAGGGATTGGAGAGTTTACAGGATTGTTTTGAGTTTTCACTTTTTCTTCCAAAAGTACCACTTCTGATACCAGTTTTCTGATTTCTATGCTCAGTATGTCTTTAGTTTTTTGTCTAGTGGCTTGTTTTTCTAGCAATTCGAGCTCGGCAATGTCTTTCTTCAGCTGCAATAGGTTTTTTGTTAATAAGTAAGAGAATTCAATTATTACGATAATACTTACTTCTGCGATTTTCTCCATTGTCATTGTTGAATACTTTCCCTATACACTATCCAATAGGTTCTTTAAGAACTTAAATTTTACAGACAACAGTTTGTTATTACAAAACTCAATACTTGAATTAAATAAATACGCAAGTGAAGGCTAACCTAACCCTCTTTATGAGCGAAGAAAGGAAAAGGAATATAAATTTAAGGTTATAAACTACAGACAGTGGCAGCTGGCAGCACATTGGAAAGGGTGGAATGATCTAGAATATTCGATTTTATGCCTACTAAAGTAAAAAATTACGAAAATATAAAACAAAAGTTCTTATTTATCTTTCGTTAAAAGATTTATTCGATTACATTAATATTATAATGTAATACTTTTTAAATATTTAGGTGGATGTTTTTCTACAATTCAAAGTAAAAGCAAAAGGGAAGAATAAATAGTAAATAGGTTATAATTTATGGATGACGTTTGGTAAATAAACAAAATAAAGCCGAGCTTGACTTGAATTTAAAGAATAAAAACCACCACAAACGATTTCATTATGAGGTAAAATATTTTGAATAATTACAGGATATATTTAATATTACTGTTTAGTACAAATTATTACTGATATATTATTGGTTTTCAGTGATAGTTGTTCTGTTCCTGGATGCAAAAATAAATCTGGGAATGAATGTAGAGAATTTTTCCCACTACCAACAAATGAAATTACTAGACAAACATGGCTTACATTTTGTTGTTTAACTGCAGAAAATTTAGATCACTCTAAAGGTAATTAGTGTGTTTTTTTAATTTTGTTATGTACATCATTCACAATGATGAGTATGCTTCTACCCAAAAATTAATGGCGTTTAATGGCCCTATACGATATAATTCATTATTTTTTCTAGTTGCCATTTGTTCAAACCACTTTGATCAAAATGCATATTTAACTGAAGTTAACAATGTAGGATCTTTAACATATCTAATAAAATTTCTGGATCCCGAAGCTTTTCCAACACTCAACTTACCTCCAGCTGCAAAAAACATATCGCTTAAGGACATTCAACTACAACTAGACAAAAGGAAAAACAAAACCGTTAAAAATTTACAATATTTGGAAGAATCTAATTATGCTCTACAGAAGAGAATCGATCTGATTGAAGAGGATATACAACACAAAATGAAACAATTGAAAGAACAAGAAAGAACTTTAATAAAGTTAAGATCACAAGATAGGGAAGGTTTGTCACATGAAGCACTTTCGAAGGTGTTCTCTAGAAATCAGATAAAGTTGTTATCTGGTAATAAAAGAACAACTTGGACTGATGATGACTTTGCAGTCGGACATACTATAATGCATTTGAGTAACAGAAGGTTCTATAATTATTTAACCAAAGTTTTAAATTATCCCTTCCCAGCTAGTTCAAGTGTTCAAGCGTTCGTGAAGAGAAATAAAGCTTTAAAGAGAGTGACTTGTGTAAGTAGTACAAAAAATTTGTAATAAATTTTTTTTTATAATTTTGTTTCTTTCCTATAAAAATCCTCAAAACAAGTTGAAAGAAAAGAAATTTGTCCTATGATAACATTGAGATTGATATTCAGATGAAATGTGTTGTGTTTTCTTCAAGAATTAATCATAGACACATTTTTTGTTTTGATATATACTATAAACGGATATGAGACTGACATGTATAGAAAACCAACACACACCAACAGATATCTAAATTACAAGTCAAATCACAATATCAATATTAAAAAGAGAATCATTAAACCCTTATATGATAGAGCCAAAGTACTTGTCCTAACGAATATTCGTTCTTAGAGGAGAAACATCTGTTTTATTAGAAAATGATTATCCCTTGTTGTTTATAAGGACTTTTTAAGAATAGAATAGAACAACTTAAAACAGGATCCTACAACATTCACAAGGAATAATACAAAGAAAATAAGAATACCATACATAAAAGGATTATCAGAAAAACTTAAAACTATAGGGTTCAATGGAAAGATTTAAGTGTAGTCATGAAAGAAACAGATGGTAAAAAGAGAAAAATCAAAGAAGTGGCTCTAATTATGGTAAATGAGACCAATTGTGTCGCAAATTCCTCGGCAGAGTACAGTAGGATCTAGTTACCCATATTAAAAGAGGAAATCAATAAAAAGAAGATACCACTCTTAGTAAGTCAATAACATAGAATAGAATTTATTTAGTCAATATACAAAAATAGTTTTGTTTTTGACAAGTCAAAGGAATAGCGACAATTTACCTACATACATATAAATTTTTTTTTCGAATTTAAATATTACAAACAGATATTTAATATTAATAATTTAAGAAACGATAAACACACTAAATAAAAACATGAAATATCATAATAGGCAAATACCATGACCAAACTAGTACTATTATGAAAAAGCTGTACTTAGGGACTCCGTTTTTGAATAGAAACAATGTTTCAAAAAGTGTGATTTGATTTTAATCTTAAACAATAACAAGTGAAGATTTTCTACTTCATCTGGCAAAAAGTTATACAAACCAACATCAGTCGAATTTTGTATGCTCTTTGTCAACCTAAAACGTTGTGCTCTAATAGCATTTCTAGATCTTGTATCGTGATCATGGAAGTTGGAGTTTATGTTAAACTTACCTCTGTTGGCATGTATTTCAATCCGCGTCTCATATATAGTGAAGGTAGTGGCATAATACCTAAATCCATAAATAAAGGTTTACAGTGTGCCCTATACTCTGCTCTTGCAAGTATCCTCACTACCCTTTTTTGTAGTTTAAAAATTCGATCTACGTGAGAAGAATGACCCCAAATAGTTATTCCGTACTGTAAATGGCTATGGAATAGTGCAAAGTAGCACATTCTAAGGGTACTTTTAGGAATCATATAAACTAAGTTGCGTATTAAAAATATACTTGTAGCAAGTCTAGAACTTAAGTAATCTGTATGAGCACTCCAATCCAAATTATCATCTAGAAAGATTCCTAATGGTTTAACATTATTTCTTGAGATATACTTCCAATCGGCACTAAAAATCAAATTCTGATTTTTCTCTTCATTTAACTTCAGCCCATTATGTACAAACCAGTTTTTTGCTTTCTGGGTATTACTATCTATTTTAATTTTTAAATTATGCTGATCAATATCAGTATTAACGAAAGTTGTATCATCTGCGAAGCAAACACATTTTATAGGAAAAGTATAGTGAAATAAATCGTTCAGATAAATAACAAAGTGGGTCCTAATATCGAACCTTGAGGAACCCCATATTCAACAGTGTTAAACTCAGAATAGCTGTTATTAAAAAAAACTGCCTGTTTTCTATTAAGTATGATCTAAATAGATTAAGAGTTTTTCCCCTAATAGCGTATTTATGCATTTTTTCCGACAGTAATTCATATAAAACACAGTCAAAAGCTTTGGATAACTCACACAATGTCAAAGAAACAAAATGGCCTTTCTCCAAGCCATCAACTATATCTCTCACAATTTTCTGTATAGCTAGTGTAGTGCTACACTTTTTTCTAAAGCCATATCGATTTCAAAAAATCTATGGCTACATTTTTATTTGTAGAATTAAAAGATTTTCAAATATGTTTAGCTACTGAAGTAAAGTAATTATTGAAATCATTTGATGTAATCGTGCTTGGACGGACTTTTTTATTTTGAAATTTATTTCTGTGATAATTTATGACTTTCCAACTGTCACGAGATATATTTTCTGAATTGGAATAGAAATTCTCATAAGCCAGTTTTTTTCTTTAATGATATTGTTGATTTATAGTGCTTCTTAAACATTTTATACTCACTATATTCCTTTGTAACATCAGCAATTATCTTGACTGTGGAAAGATTTTCTCGCATTACAATTAGTTCATCATCAAACCAAGAATTTGGAGCTTTACTATGAGTTCGTGATTTTTTTATTGGAAAATTAATTTCAGTTATTGAGGATACATCATTTATGTTTTTAAATAACAAACATAAAATCAGAGTTGGTGTTTATTTAGAATAAACTAAATGTAAGACCAAACACTTATCATGAAGGATAGTATCATGGGTTTCTGAAGTGGAAATTGAAACATCAAAATAAACGTTTTTAAACTTATAGTGTGGCCTATTTCCAACGAAAATAGTAGTTGCATTAAGATACCATAAGAAAATAGCTTCAGAACAGTATAAATTATGAACGTGTATGATTAGATTTATGTAGCACAACAATGCTAGCAAAATAATATATGTTAGAGATAAAGATGGGACATAGGGACATTAAGCTGTGTTAATCCATGCAAATTAAAGAACAAAAATGTTTTTTCATAAAAAAAATTCAATAAAACAACTTTCAATGATATAAAAATATATTTAAAATAAATGTTATGTCTTTGATATACAAAAGCGTTAGTAATACTGCAGCTTGTTTCGTCTTATAGTTATCTAAAATTTTCAACAAATTACAAAGGAGTTTCTGCAACTGCCAACATCTTCCTTATATCAACAATCTTCTCTCTGGGTTTACCTAATTTAGCACCTTTATCTTGTTCATATTTATCAATCTTCTCCCACTGTTGCCAATTAACAGTTTGTATATTTTTCTCATTAATAATCTTCCTTAATTGTTCATAACCTTCCTTTGGCACATCTACCAAGTTTTCTTTGTTGATATCATCAACAATTTTATCTGCTACTTCAAATGCATTGCCCATTGTACTCAAAATGACTCCAGTAGGACCAGTTCCTAACCATCCTGATACATACAGGCCTCTATCGACTTTAGAACTACTGTTTTGTACTACGCCTTTCTTAAAATCAAAGGGAATACCATTGTCTACTTGTACAGACTTATAACCTATGCTAGGAATGGCTAAATCAGTTTTTAGTTCTTCTATTTGATCTGTCAGCACAGCTGTTTGTGTTAATACATCTGATCCATCAAGTTTGTTGATTCCTAGTACAACTTTTTCGACCTTACTGCTTCCAGTCAGCTCTAAAGGAGATCTATGGAATATAGGTCTAAATGTTTTATCACCTTTTATGTTATTTTCACTAACAGCTTTCAACATAAGTTCTGTAATTCTCTTTTTTGGTCTTGAAAGGATGGATAGATGCTCAGATATCCCTGTAAAATCATTAGATCGCCAAATTGATGAACAGTTAGGCAGTTTGAGCATTTCTCTCAGTTCTTTTATAGTATATGCAGCTTGTAGAGGTCCTCTGCGACCAATGAGGTAAACTGTTTTTATTTTTGATCTTGATAAAGATTCCAGTGCATACTCAGTTATATCTGTTTTCTAAAAAAAATAAATTTAAATTATACCTGATTTGAAAACTCATGTCAACAGTTTTTATGGCAGAAATTACCATACCCTGAATTTATTTATTCTATTCCAATTAGATCTACTCTCACCTTCAAATCATCCACAGGACTTAAAAGGATTCTAGCCACATCCATTGCAACATTTCCCTGACCAAAAATAGTAGCCGTTTCTCCATTGAGATCTATATCTAAGTTTTTATCCCAGGGTGTACCATTGTACCACCCTACGATTTTTCTAGCTTCTATAACGTTTTTTAAGCTTTCACCAGGAATGTTGAGTTTTCTACTTTCATCAGCTCCATAGGTCTAAAATAAGATGAACATAAAGAATATTTATTGTTTAATACAAGGATTAGGACATACACAAAACTTTTTTTTTGTATTTTAGCCTTGGTTTAGAACCTTTAGTCAAGTAATTACATACAAATATTAGTATTCATTCATTCAGGATTGTACACTTTTCACGCTTACGGGTTCATCAGAGCGACTTCATTATAACACTACACAAAATGTATGAAGATAAAAAAAATGAAGAATGTGAAACCATAGCAATACGCTACATCTAGTATACTAGAATCATGATTTCTTACTGTATCATATCATAAACATTAATTAAAAGGTCTACTTACTAGGAGTACAACATGATAGGCACTTCTCAGCTGATCTAGAGTAATATCGCTCCCCAAGCTAACATTACCTAAAAACTTCACACATTGACTCTCTGCTACCTTCGTGAAAGTATTAATAACATTTTTAACTTCCGGATGATCTGGAGCAACACCAAACCTAAAATTAGTTTATAAAAACATTTGGATGTTAAAAAGCAGTTCCATTTACCTTACCAAGCCAAAAGGTACTGGTAGCTTTTCGATGATGTCTATCTCAGGGGAGTTTAACTTTTTTAGTAAACGTTGCGCCGCGTAAAATCCAGCGGTTCCTGCTCCCACGATACAGATTTTTGGTTTTATTTGGGTTTTTGTACTTAAAAATCTATTTAAAAGGTAATTAGGTCGAAACGTCATTTTTAGGTTAAATCATATTAAAATTAAATTCTTCTTTTTGATAGTGAGAGATAAGGCAAAAAAAAAACTCATCTGAGTAGGTGTATGTACACGAGTGGTTATTACAAAACTGCTCACATACAATTCTTTTTTCTATTTCACGATGAAACTCAAGTCAGAAATGTAAATAAGGGATATACTTACTGGATATTTTGTTAAGACTAGCCAATGCCAATATTATGGTGGCCATAAAATTCGTAGCAGGTTTAACAACAGATCGATAAGCCATACTTCCACTTGCCAATTTAACATGATATGAATCAACATATACACCAACAAAATCATAGGGGACATGAATTTTTAGAAACATCAAACTTGGATCTACCTATGAAGTAACAATAATTAAAAATTGTTCAAATTTTGAGCTACCAGTTCTAGAGAATCCCAGGTCTAACCAGAAATTAATTTAAAAAGGTTTTGTAAAGATATTAAAAAAAATAGCTGAAATTCCAAGAAAATTATGAGAATAAAATGGAAAATAACTGAAAAGTTACTAATACATAAATAAAAAAGCAGAAACCGAAGAAAATTCGACGTGAAAAATATAAATGACTCGGTAGTGAAGATAAAAAGGACTAACAATTTTTATTTAAAAAAGAATGTAAGGAGCATATTATCTGAAGGGATGACGAATGATATGAGATAAAGCTCAAAGGAATTGTAGAACTATTTAGGTCCAAGGAAAAGTGATAATAATATATCTCCCTGGTACAAAAATGTTACGAGACAGAGAATATAAACTAACCACAACAAATAATCGAAGAAAAATAATATCCCTACAGATATACTTACATACACATTAATTTATATATTTCAACTTCGAATATAAGACGAGAACGTTATCTGCTGTAAATGTAGTACTTATGTAGTTGTTGTACCAGATATAAAAATTGGGGTTGAATAAAATTTAATATTTACATTTTATTTCAATTGATTGTCACTCTGACATCGCACCACACTGGTTTCATTTAGTATTTATAAGTTCTATAAGCATACTTTGATCTTTTGAAAAAAGCATTAAAATAATCAATACCACATTACCAGATAAAATTATAATATATTGTGTATCTAGTAGTAAAAACAATAAATTTCCAAAAGACGATATTAATTTATCATCGTGGGAATTGTGGCAATGTTATTTAAAATTTTTGAAAGTTCATATATTTTATTCCCATAGATGTCGCTAGTTCTCTCTTAACATTGTAAGTGTAGCTATTGTTGAGGTATACCCTTGCCTGGAAATTTAAAGTTATCGCTTCTCGGCCTCTGGCTAAGATCAAAGTGTAGTATCTGTTCTTATCAGCTTAATATCTGATACGCCCCGCATGCGGGGCCAGTATATTAAACTGATTTTTGGAAATAGATGGAAGGTAAGGGGCTTGCTCCACTTCTATCACGGGTTGGCCCGGTATTGCAGTACCGCCGGGATCGGCCCACAAAAAATAATCAAAACATAATAAAAAACACATTTCACCTCTTTAGAGGTTAATGGTAAAATAAACATTGGGGCATATTTATTGCATTATTTAACCAGACAACAACCGAACACAGAGAAGCGACAACCTTTGAAGTTACGTGGCCAAGCCGCCAATGACAGCTAACAACCAGAAAATTAAGTGGTCAGTGGGCATATCACACAATATAAATTCTTAAGAGCGTAGGCGCAAAATTTTGGGCCAATGTTTTTTAAATGCATTCATTTTTTTCAAATCCTGAAAAAACTAATAAGTATTTTTGAAAAATTTAAACGCAGAATGAAAGACTACATTATTACTGAAGGCCGAAAGTCCCTGAAAACACCTATAATGTTTATTTTAATAAGTTACAGGGGTGAAAAAAAAAAAAGAAAATTAGTGTGATTTTTAATTTCAAATATCTCATTCAAAAAAACTTTTTGTTTATTCTAAGGGACTTTCGGCCCTCGGTAATAATGTAATCTTTCATTCCATGTTTAAATTTTTCAAAAATATTTGTTAGTTTTCTCAGGATTCGAAAAAAATGATTGTATTTAAAAAGCATTGGCCCAAAATTTTGCGCCTACGCTCTTAAGCGAAACAAAGAAATTACTAAAAATCTTAAAATTTCAACAGAACAAGACTTCAAAATTGCAAAAACATGGTTGCAAATAAACAAACTTACATTAAATTATGAAAAACTAAATAGGTACTCATCTACTTTTTGCTATATACAAAAGTTGTCTGCCAATTTTTAATTCGTTAAATATAAATAACAAAGATCATTGAAGGTACTGCGTCATGCGCCAATGTTTTTCTTTTATTTCCTTTTACAATAACATTATCTTCAAAATTCAGTTCACAAATCCTATAATTATTATAAAGTGAATCCATTTTTAATAACAAATCTTCTCGTCTGCAAGCTTCTATCCACACTTTGGCACTACAAATTTTTAACAGAACAAATTTTAAACAAAGAACCTTTTCTGTATTTATAAATAATACTTTATTATAATAGTAATAGTCTCCCGTTTTACTAATACTATATTATCTAATATCTAATACTTTATTACTTACAACTATAAGAGTATTAGTATATTCTAAGTATATTGTAAGTTATGAAATATTTAACTTTTGTCAATATCTAATCTTAATAAATTTACAGTTTTCTCCTAAGTCACAAAAATGTCACTAAATATTGAGATATGCAACAAATAAAGTTTTAATATTTTTTATTTGTAATTCCCATTTAAAACTCCTAAATATTTTATGTACTTCGATCCATATATTTGATCTTTTTTATTTATATTTAACGAATTAAAAATTGGCAGACAAATTTTGTATATAGGAAAAAGTAGATGAGTATAATACCTATTTAGTTTTTTCATAATTTAATGTAAGTTTGTTTATTTGCAACCATGTTTTTGCAATTTTGAAGTCTTGTTCTATTGTAATTTTAAGATTTTCCCAATTATCGGTCTAATTATGTTTCCAACAATTTTTAGTTTGAGCATTTTAGTAATGTCTTTGTTTCGTTTAAGAGCGTAGGCGCAAAATTTCGGGCCAATGCTTTTTAACATTTTTTTGGAATCCTGAGAAAACTAACAAATATTTTTGAAAAATTTAAACACAGAATGAAAGATTACATTATTACCGAGGGCCGAAAGTCCCTTAGAATAAACAAAAAAATTTTTTGAATGAGATATTTGAAATTAAAAATCACACTAAATTTTCTCTTTTAAATACTTATTAGTTTTTTCAGGATTCGAAAAAAATGAATACATTTAAAAAACATTTGCCCGAAATTTTGCGCCTACGCTCTTAAATAAAATATTCTCGTGTATAAAACCCTCTATATATTTTTATTTCCTAAAAATACTATATTCGTATTGTTGTCTTCGAGCGCACTGACGCCGGGCCACCATCTGTTGATTTTTTGACCTGAGCCTTCGGAGACTTGCGTCTTTCAATAAAAGAAATAGCACTGACACCAAATTTAATGTTTTCATTTTGAACTATCCCTTGGCAGACCAAAGTTTATTTTTTATAGCTCGGACAGACACGTCGGCGTCGGCTTACTGTTCGAAAGGCAAACCAATACTATTATGTAATAACTAATAATAATTACAAAGCAATAGTAATTACCTGTTATTATTCTTAGGAAATCTAAATAAACTTATTCCTTTTCCTGTCACAGATGAACATCCGCGAATCGCACAAATATATCCAGACATTTTAAATATAAATTAAACTTTTAACTATAAACTATAACTATAAACTAATATATTTAACTATAACTATAACCTTTTAACTATAAATAAATTATATAAATGGTCAAATGCACTTGTTGTGTCGAGTATTTACCATAGACGCCTACGCAGTGGCGCACCGAGGGGGGGGGGTTGGGGGTTAAACCCCCCCCCCCCAGGACCCTATTCCGACACTGTTACTTACACATTTAAGGGACTAAAAATGGAGGTAACACCATAAAAAAAATTTTGGTGACCAACCAAAACCCCCCCCAGAGGCAAATTCTAGGTGCGCTACTGCGCCTACGGACTATCGAAAACAACAAGAATTAAAGAATAAGCACGTGTTTTTGACAGTTACACAACCAGAATCGGGCATGCGTATACAAAAATGGTACACGCTTTTGGACCGTTGTGTCGTTTCTATGTGTGTTTGGTTTTTCTATGATTTAACTTCAACACTACTGTAACAACAATTTAGTAATAAATAATAACATAATGCAATTGATTAAAAAAACTTCATAACCACTCGAGAAACGACGAAAGCTTGTCGATACCAGATACCTTGTTCGTAGAACATAAAAGATAGTAGAAAAGTAATGAGGAAATCCTTGAAAACAGTAGTAAAATTATAGCTACACTGAGAAACAAACTAATTTTATTACTAAAACTAGTGTTTTTTAAGTAGATGTTTTGTATGAATTGTATTTTTTCTGTAAAATATAACCCATATATCAATTATTCTGTACTGGCAGCAGTTTTTTTAAACATACAAATAATTGAACTAAAAGTTTTTTAGTACGCTAAAAAATCGATTAATTTTAATGCTCAGTTGAATTTAATAGTTCATTTCAAAATAGAGATAATCAGTCGATTTCTACTACTTTTTATCGATTTTTTTAACGTACAAAAACTTGTCAAAATCGATATTTTTGACGAAAGATTTTTTTTGCTTATCAATAATTATATTTTCGAAATTTCTATTAACTTTGTAATGGATCGGGAAGAGATTTGTAGCACTAATTCAAACACTCCGAGAATTTTAACTATTATTTATTTATTATTTCCACTTACATCGATTTTAGAGAGGAGGTGTGATAAAACTCGTTGACTGGTTAACTGACTTTTAGAACTAACTATGTATCAGCTATGTATTAAGAACTTTTTATGTATTCGCAATAGCCAATTCCGACAGGGGGCGCTGAAGATTTCAAAGATGGACGATAACTTCGACAAAACAAATCATTTTGTCATTTGATCTCTAAGCTATAGCTATAAAATGTTTAATGTAAATCATTTACACGTGTGTTTTGCCAAAGTAAAAGTTGGAGTACGTTTTTCAAAGTTTATTTGTTTGTGATTATAGTTTATACATAAGGTAATTGACTCCAAAACCTGAATAAAAATAAAATTAAATGTTTGTTTTTCTACAGTATCTATGTCTGAAACATGGGAAGTAAAATTTACATTATCTTAATTATTTATATGGTTGCAAGATCGGCAGAGATCTTTAGTTTAGGTTGAGGCAGTTTTTGGAGCTGGCCACGTTATATTTTGTAAATTACGCCTTACGTTTTCTACTAATAACTTCATGAGACCGTAGGGGCAATTTAGCTGATGAAACAGCATTTTTCATTTTTCAGCGGAAACTTATGTATGGAATTTTTTTTGTGAATTATAATGGGAGGAACACTGCAATAGTTTTTTGAAGCCGAAGTCATTGTTAATTACAATATAAACCGGTCGCTAATATGTATACAAAATAATGACAATTGCAAGGTTTTCCCGAAGTGGATGCTTTTGAAATCTACCACCAGGCGTCGCCCACATTGCGGTTCCTTGATAATATCTTTTCCATTGCTTGACTTGGATTAAATATATTTCATATTATTTGTTGGATCATTAGCGTTACTACCAAAATTTATATCTATTTTTTTATTATTTATATCTATTTCTATTATTTTAATGAGCAAAGTTCAGTAAGAGTCCAAAAGTTATTTACCTACTTTTTTTATTAAAGTTTAAACAAGAAATTAGTTGCAGTTAAATAAAAATACTTTGACTGTAATTTTCTTAATGAAATCTAAAATGATTAAATTCCGTTAACAAAGGAAATTTCTTATTGTTTATTCTTTAGTATCAGTAATGTTTAATTTAAATGATGATAGGAAAAGTTGCATTATTATTTCTGTGCTGATTAAAAGTTAACAAAATTCGTTTAATTTATTAATGTTTGTATTTTGAGAACGATTTCCGAAGTGGAAATTGAAACGTCAATAAACGTACTTCAACCTTTAATTGTGGCTTATTCCCATTTAAATAGTAATTAATTTAAAATGCCACAAGAAAATAGCTTCAGAACAGAATTTCTTAATTGCGAATGGAATTTTTTAGATGAACAAAAATGTAATATATGATGACAAGTATGAATTTGATGGTAATGCAATCGCCGCCGCAGTACATATTTCTAGTCGATAAGAGTGTTTAGATAACATGACTCATTTTCAATGATATGTGTGGATGGAACCTTATTGTTTTAATAACAATTTTGTTCTGGCAAATCAATAACTTTAATTATTTGGTAAACCTAAATTATGTCACAAAAAAATAAATAAAAATCATTAAAACTTGTTTGTAAATAAATTCTGAGAATCTGTAAATTGTACTTTCGGAAACACCTGTCGCTGCTGCTACACGCTCTTTTATGCGATGATGAGGATTGTACCACCTTCTTCAGATTCCTTTTTCATAAAGGCTAACACATTAGCAATTATTTCTCGACTTTGACTATTACCAGCCCGTCCGGATAATTTGCTCTTAAACCCCATGCTATAATATTAAATAACACTAATTTACGTATATCTACTTTTTTATTTTGCAATTATTTCCTCACTTTTACAGTTTTTAATTTTAACAGTGTTCTTAAAAGAACTTTGGCATAAAATGAATAAAACTAAAATAATTAACAGAATACACAAATACAAAACGTAAAATCACAAGAAAATCAAATTTATTTGTTTCATATTAAATACTGGAAAAGAAAACTGCTTAAATTTCACATTTGGTTTTCTTCACTGTGCACTTTCAAAATATTTTTACTAGAAAACTGCTTAAAACAAATTTCACACTCATAAGATTTTTCTCCAGTGTGCACTCTTAAGTGTGTTTTTAAAGAACCTGCCTGAGAAAACTTCTTAAAACAAATTTCACACTCATAAGATTTTTCTCCAGTGTGCACTCTCATATGCGTTTTCAAATTACTTGTTTGATTAAATTGCTTAAAACAAATTTCACACTCATAAGATTTTTCTCCAGTGTGCACTCTTAAGTGTCTTTTTAATGAACCTGCCTGAGAAAACTTCTTAAAACAAATTTCACACTCATTAAGATTTTTCTCCAGTGTGCACTCTCATATGCGTTTTCAAATTACTTGTTTGATTAAATTGCTTAAAACAAATTTCACACTCATAAGATTTTTCTCCAGTGTGCACTCTTAAGTGTCTTTTTAATGAACCTGCCTGAGAAAACTTCTTAAAACAAATTTCACACTCATAAGATTTTTCTCCAGTGTGCACTCTCAAATGTTTTTTCAAATTACCTGCTTGAGCAAATTGCTTAAAACAAATTTCACACTCATAAGATTTTTCTCCAGTGTGCACTCTTAAGTGTGCTTTTAATGAACCTGCCTGAGAAAACTGCTTAAAACAAATTTCACACTCATAAGATTTTTCTCCAGTGTGCACTCTCAAATGTCTTTTCAAATTACCTGCTTGAGCAAATTGCTTAAAACAAATTTCACACTCATAAGATTTTTCTCCAGTGTGCACTCTTAAGTGTGTTTTTAATGAACACGAATGAGAAAACTTCTTAAAACAAATTTCACACTCACAAGATTTTTCTCCAGTGTGCACTCTTAAGTGTGTTTTTAATGAACACGAATGAAAAAACTTCTTAAAACAAATTTCACACTCATAAGATTTTTCTCCAGTGTGCACTCTCAAATGTTTTTTCAAATTACTTGCTTGAGCAAATTGCTTAAAACAAATTTCACACTCATAAGATTTTTCTCCAGTGTGCACTCTTAAGTGTGTTTTTAATGAACCTGCCTGAGAAAACTGCTTAAAACAAATTTCACACTCATAAGATTTTTCTCCAGTGTGCACTCTTAAGTGTGTTTTTAATGAACTTGCCTGAGAAAACTGCTTAAAACAAATTTCACACTCATAAGATTTTTCTCCAGTGTGCACTCTCAAATGTTTTTTCAAATTACTTGTTTCATTAAATTGCTTAAAACAAATTTCACATTTGTAAAGATTTTTCCCAGAATGTACTCTCAAATGTGTTTTCAAAAAACATTTGTACGAAAACTGTTTAAAACAAATTTCGCACTTGTATGGTCTTTGTCTCGCCGCAATTTTCATCGTTTTATTTAATGTTTTTCCTTCAGAGTGTTGACTCATATAATTTCCTTCGTAAGATGAATCTCCAATAATTAGTTTCTCCATATTTTCCATTTTTTGTTCATCTTGGATATAACCTAAAATACGAACCACATGATATAAATATTTTTGAGTATAAGGGAAAATTAATGCAATAATCAAATTAGAGCGTAAGTGTGTATAAGAGCACGTATTTAACTATTAAAGTAATTTTTACTTGAAGGCATTCTAAATACATTCCTACTGCACGGTCATAAACAGAAATCTGCATTATCGTCCTAGTTTTGTCAATATGGTCGCTGCAAATAGTTGCCGTTCAGATTTATAATTTTGTGTGTTCACAATTTAGTCAATTGAGAGGTAAGCGAACCATCAGTTTTATATAAAATAATTTTAGATTGCATTTATATGAAATAGTGATTACGTTTAAAAAAAATGGGCCCTAAATCTATTTGTTTTCGTAATAAACGCTTTAAAATGACAACATGCATATATGTATAAGAGTACGTACGCAGTTACCGATATATAATATTACGCAATGCGAACTCTTATACACAGTTGGGTACTCTTAACAATTTTTTATTTAAAAAGGAAAAGACAGTTAAGATTTTATTTCACGTATGGGGAGCTTGCGCATCCGTTTATACGTATTTCGGCCCAATAGGCCTCATCAGAACGGCTTTCGCAAAAAGATTTAGATTTCTTTAGATTCCCCACGTCTCTCTTAACATCTTTATCAACGTCTGTTTTGCCTTGCAATTCTTAGAAGGCACAGATTAAAGCGGAATTCTTGAATTTGGTTTCGAAAATCAGTCTACGATTTTATTATCAGATGTCGCTACATTGCGTCTATACGAAGCCATGTTAGAGTTGCTTCCTAAGACAGAAAAGATTTATTTCACGTTCAGAGCGTTTGCGAAAGCCGTTCTGATGGGGCCTATTGGGCCGAAATACGTATAAACGGATGCGCAAGCTCCCTATACGTGAAATAAAATCTTAATTGTCTTTTCCTTTTTATTTCGATATACTCTGTACGAGTACTAGAAACCAATTCGCTAAGAATTTTGCTTAGTTGAGGAGATATGCTGTGGAATGCAATTTTTAGATTCCCCATGTCTCTCTTAACATCTTTATCAACGTCTGTTTTGCCTTGCAATTCTTAGAAGGCACAGATTAAAGCGGAATTCTTGAATTTGGTTTCGAAAATTAGTCTACAATTTTTTATTTGTTTTAAGTTTTCTTTTTATTTTCAGATTTTAAATTCATGAGTCGGTACAAGCGAAAAACCGATAGAAAGTTAATTTTTACTGAAGAAAACTTACGAGAAATACAGCAAAAATTAGAAGCAGGATGTAGTAAAAGAAGTGTAGCGAATGATATGGGAATACCTGAGGCCACATTAAGAAAAAGATGGGAAGTGTGGAGATGTACAAAGCGATATTCCAAGCGACCTAGAAGCCGAATTAGCACAACAGATACGAGAATTAGATCAGATGTTTTATGGAATTACAAAAAAAAATTTGCAAATAGCAGCGTATAAATTTGCTGAATCTAATAATCTTTCTCACAGTTTTAGTAGAAATCTACAAATGGCTGGTGAGTCATGGGTAAGAGGATTTTGTCTAACAAAATTGCGCTTCGACAGCCAGAGAAATGTTCGATAACCTTAAAAATCTTTATGAACTAAGGCGATACTCTCCAAGTTCAATATATAACATGGATGAATCGGGTTTATCAAGCGTGCCTAATAAGTTACCCAAGATATTAGCGAGCAAGAGAAAGAAACTTGTAGGGAAGGTAGCTAGTGCAGATCGTGGACAACTTGTAACGGCTGTATGTTGTATGAACTCCACAGGTAACTATATTCCTCCAGCACTCATATTCCCCAGAAAAAGAATGAAGAGCTGTTTTTAAATGCACCATGTGAAACTCTGAAATTAATTTCTGAATCTGGATATATCAACACGGATCTTTTTTGTAAGTGGTTAATCGATTTTAATAAATTTGCCAAACGCAGTGCTGAAAACAAAGTTCTTTTTATTCTCGACAATCACAGCTCTCATCGTGACCTGCAAGCTATAAAATATTGCCGAGAGAATCACATCGATCTTTTATCTCTACCGCCTCATTCAAGCCATAAACTAGAGCCACTGGATATTGGTTTTTTTGGTCCTTTAAAAAATACCTACAGTAGGGAATGTGACAAATGGATGGTAAGTACTTAATCGAGGTAAAGTAATTACACAATTTCAAGTTGCTGGATTATGTAGTACTGCTTATGGTTCTGTAGCAGTATTCAGAAGGCCAAAAATTCTTTTAAAGCATCGGGAATATATCCGTTTAACCCTGATCAGTTTCATGACATGTATTTTGCCCCCTCCTATGTTACCGACGTACCTTTGGACAATCCAGTAAGAGCGGTAGTAGATAATACATCAAATGGAGTCCGTGTAGAAGAAGAAAATAATGGACTTCAGCTTCCAATACCATCTGAAGTAATACCTCCTTCAAAGCAGCCTGAGAATGAAGATGATCTAATCTCTTTTCGCGTTACACCGCCTCTTGATGTGGCTAATCATGATATCGAATGCGAAGATGGTGTATTAATACCATCACAAGCTAGCACTAATAGCTTAAATATATCAGTGTCAGCGGCAGAGATTTTACCATTACCCTAAATTAAAGAAAAGCCTAATCGACACAAAACAAAATCTCAAAAGACCGAAATACTTTCCAGTAGCCCATATACAAAAGAATTGAGAATTTGGAAAAAACCAAAGTAGAACAAAAAAAGAAGACGGAACGAATAAAAAGAAAATTAGTGCCTAGTTGTAGTAAATCATTGCGCAAAGTTCAAAAAGGGAATAAAGAAAATGATCCTGATGTACCGTGCCCAGGATGTAATGAATTATATTCAAATTCTTTTGAAGACTGGATCATGTGCTTTCAATGCAAGAATTGGTGGCTCGAATCTTGTACGACTTACGTAACAGGAGACTTCATTTGTTTTAACTGTGAGGAGTAGCAATGGATTTAAAGGTGAAATGAAAATGAGTTCTAAAACATACTTTTCATATTTCTTTTATAAAATAAAGTTTGATTTTTGGAATGTCTTAATATTTTTGTACACTTCAGTAATGTGCGTACTCATAGATGCGTACTCTTATGCAAATTTGTGTATATAGCAGTTTCGCAAACAAAATTAAATATTTCTTATTTGAATACAAACATGGTTTAAAACTATTCTAAAACATATTTTTAAATGGTTGATTAACAATGTGAGGAATTTTAAATAGTCCATTTTCGTAAAAATAAAAAAATGTCGCGATTTTAATATTAAGTGAGTACTCTTATACGCATTTACCATATAAAGTTTAAGATAGCAGAAGTAGATCAAGAAGCTTCTATTCTGGTAGACGGCAAAGAAACAGACAAAATTTGTATTCAAAGAGGTGTCAGACAGGGTTGTGTGTTATCCCCAACTTTGTTTAACATTTACTCAGAAATAATTTTTAACAAAGCCTTGGAAGGGCAATGTGGAGTTCGAATCGGGGGAGAATAACATCAGATATGCAGATGACACCGGAATCATGGCAAATTTCTTATAGATCGAGTTACTAGAGAATGCTCTAATAACGGACTAAGTAAATACAACAAAGACAAAGTTACTTGTGGTTAGTAACCAAGACCTAGGCGCTATACAGGCGAACCGATAACAAAGTTAACCATTTTAAATATCTAGGATGTTGGATAAACGAGACACTAAATCCGGATGAAGAAATTAAAACTCGTATAGAAATTGCAAGAGGAGCATTTATGAAACTTAGATCTATTCTGAGCAATTCTCTGCTGAACTTACATCTGAGAATTAAGTTCCTAAAATTTTATGTGTATCCTGTATTACTGTATGGATGTGAAACCTGGATTATGAAGGTTAACATGATGAACAAATTAGAAGCCTTCGAGATGTGGTTATATCGTAGAATGCTCAGAATATCATGGGTTCAACACATTTCAAACAGAGAAGTCTTGAACAGAGTAGATCAAGGTGAAGGTGACTTAATAAAGATGATAAGAGAAAACTCGAATATCTGGGGCATATAATGAGAGAAAGCAGATACAGGATAATGCAGTTGATACTCAAAAGAAAGATCGACGGAAGAAGAGGAATTGGTAGAAAAAAATACTCATGGCTCCGAAACCTTCGTCAATGGACTGGCTTATCAGCAGATTATTAGATATCATTAGCACATGGAAGCTACCCACGCCTAAAACTTGGGCACGGTACCCAAAGAAGAAGGTTTTTCTCCAGTATGTGTCATCAAATGTTATTCCAACTACTTCTAGTAATAAACTGTTTTAAACAAATTTCACATGTGTAAGGTTTTTCCCCAGTATGCACTCTCAAATGTGTTTTTAATGTACCTGATGCAGCAAATTGTTTTAAACAAATTTCACACTTGTAAGGTTTTTTCCCAGAATGTACTCTCAAATGCGTTTTTAAAAAACATTTGTAAGAAAACTGCTTAAAACAAATCACATTTGGTTTTCTGCACTGTGCACTTTCAAATGTATTTTCAAACTATTTTTGCTAGAAAACTGCTTCAAACAAATTTCACACTTGTAAGATTTTTCTCCAGTGTGCACTCTCATATGCGTTTTTAAATTACCTGCTTGACTAAATTGCTTAAAACAAATTTCACACTTATAACGTTTTTCTCCAGTGTGTGTTGTTAAATGCTGTTTCAATTCGGTTGATGTAGTAAACTGCTTTAAACAAATTTCACACTTGTAAGGTTTTTCTCCAGTATGAGTTCTCAAATGTTTTTTAAAGTTACTTGTATGATTAAACTGCTTAAAACAAATTTCACACTTATAAGATTTTTCTCCAGTGTGTACTCTGAAATGTGTTTTCAAAGTACTTGCATCATTAAACTGTTTTAAGCAAATTTCGCACTTGTACGGTTTTTCCCCAGTATGTGTTCTCAAATGTGTTTTCAAAGAAACTGCCTGAGAAAACTGCTTAAAACAAATTTCACACTTGTAAGATTTTTCTCCAGTGTGCACTCTAATATGCGTTTTCAAATTACCTGCATGACTAAATTGCTTAAAACAAATTTCACATTTGTAAGGTTTTTTCCCAGAATGTACTCTCAAATGTGTTTTTAAAAAACATTTGTAAGAAAACTGTTTAAAACAAATTTCGCACTTGTAGGGTCTTTGTCCAGTCGCAGTTTTCATCGTTTTATTTAATGTTTTTCCTTCAGAGTGTTGATTCATATAAATTTCTTTGTAAGATGAATCTCCAATAATTAGTGTCTCCATATTTTCCATTTTTTGTTCATCTTGGATATAATCTAAAATACAAACCAACTATGATATAAATATTTGAGTATAAGGAAAAAGTAATGGAATAATCAAATTATTCAGTATAGTAGCATAAGTAGTAAATGATATAAATATGTTTTAGAAATCTATATTTATGTCTTCTATATGTGTAATAGTATCACCAAGTCGTTGGTGTAACATTTAAAAATAATGCCAATTTTCCTCCTCGAGGGTGCTTTAAAATTCCATCAACAGGATTAATCCAACATAATGTGGTCCAGGTTGACGTGGTTGGAAATAGAATTAAATATTGTGAAGTTTACGTACTCCAATGAGAATACCAGCATCAAGCCATTGTCCATTATTCCACTGACGAAGGGTAGGTAGTAATAAAACACACTAATTGTTGTAGATAACCAGAACACAGCAAAAGGAGTCTGTTTCTCGAGGCTATAAGCCCATGATGAGAAATGAAAAGGATGTAGCATTGTAGCACTTGCTACAAAGAGCATAGTCCCAAAAGGGAGTCATCCAGGGTGTAAAGCCCTATAATGGAAGGTGGCCAGACTGTGGGCAAGCTGTGCTCTGAGACTGAAGAGAGTGATTGTCTGCAGGTGTTACATATTTATCTGTGTTGAAAACAATGATATATGGTCACTTTCACTACAACTGCCAATAGCAATTATTAACATTGTCAAGAGGTCCTGATGCATGCCAAAATGCTTAGTTGGCCCAATCTAACAGCATACAGTGACAATAATCAGCTCTATTGACTTTTAATGCATATCTCAACACATTCAATATTGTGGCCTAAAGACTGTCATGCACACACAGAGGTGCCACAATGATAGTGGAACTTCCTAGTAACTTTTTTAACCGGAATTAAAAGAATGACGCACTTGATAGGATTTGTGGAATGTACCAGAATTGTCCTCAAAATATAAAATAATATACTTGATAACAATGGCTAAGAAGTACAACCCGGCCTCTACAAAGTATCATAACAGATAAAATAAAATATATTCAATATTGCAGGATAGTTCTTTTATATTTTTCAATAAAACATAAAAGTAAATATAATTATATTGGTATATAAATTCTTAAACACTTGGTGGACTATTTATAATCTGTAACTAATGTTGCTGAAATACATAATAAAACTTGTTGCATCCATTTGGAGAGAAGGAAAACTCCCAGACAGGGGAGATATTCACAAGAAAGGGGATCCACTAATATGTGACAACTATCGAGGCATTACCCTCTTAAATATGGCTTACAAAGTACTGGCTTATATACTTTATGATCATTTACTAGTATATACTGAAGAAAAAATAGGCAAATACCAATAAGAATTCCGAAAAGAAAGGTCAACAATTGATCAGATTTTCCTTCTCAGACAAACCTTAGAAAAGAGAAAAGACATATGAATATGGAATTGAGACCCACCACCTTTTCATAGATTTTAAAAGTGCTTATGACAGTGTAGACAGAACTAGATATTCCGTCGCATCTAATAACATTGGTAAAGGCAACTCTTTCGAAAGTTGAGTGCAAAGTCAAGGAACAAAACAGAGAAATCGGGCATAACAACCAGAGGTACGATCATCAATAGAAGTGTACAGATATTGGCCTACACAGATGACATTGAAGACAATGGGACTGCAGGTCAACATATCCAAAACAAAATATATGAAGGTCACAAACAGCACACAAATAGCGGCACCACAAGATCTGGTGACAGAAGCACACACATTCGGAGTTTATATATCTTGAAACACAACTAAATAACAGCAACCTAGTAAGCGTAAAAATTAAGAGAAGAATATACCTAGCGAACAGAGCTTACTTTGGACTAAAGCAGTTCTTAACATCACACATAATTAGCAGAAAAACCAAGATACTAATATATGAAACTCTTATTAAACCTGCCCTGACATATGTGTCAGAGACATGGACTATGGTAAAAAGCGACGAAGAACTGTTAGGCTGCTTTGAAAGAAGAATACTTAGGTACATATACGGAGGAGTACAAGAAAGCGGGATATGGCACAGGTGCTACAATTTTGAGTTTTATCAATGCCATGAAAAATGCAACATCGTCCGGTCTATTAAAATTAATAGACTAAGGTGGCTAGGACACCTTGAAAGAATAGACACTGGAGACCCCCAAAGACAGATATTATATCAAGAGCCAGTAGGAAACAGGAGGAGAGGCAGGCCAAGATCTAGATTTAAAACTCAAGTTGAAGATGACTTGAGGAATCTAGGGGTCAGAAATTGGAAAGCCAGGGCGAAAGATAGGGGGGAATGGAGACTAATTCTTGAACAGGCAAGACGCACACAGGGTTGTAGAGCCAAAGATGATAAACTAATGTTGCTGACATTTTTTAGCACATATATTGTAAATCAGATTTGTCTTTTTCTGTGGTTCATATTTTTTTTTTTAACAACATATCATTTAACAAAATTTGTAATATTCTCTTGTGCCCTGAAAGTGTATTTCAGATCAAAATTATATTATTTTTTTTAAAGGTTAAAATACGTTTATTGACGTTTCAATTTCCACGTCGGAAATCGTTCTCAAAATACAAACATTAGTAAATTAAACAAATTTTGTTTTTTGGTACTTAGTGAAAAATTCTTCTAATAATTTAATTTTATCTGACTCATCTATATTGACAATTCAGACATACATTATACATTTTAAAGTAGACGACTTTAAAATGATATTGCCAATATTGTTGAGTTGCGTTCCTGGGACGACTTTACGTATAAGATAGTTCTTTCAATTACATGAAATCAACTTTAACTTGAGAATATCCGTCTACTTTAAAATGTATAATGTATGTCTGAATTGTCAATATAGACGAGTCAGATAAAATTAAATTATTAGAAGAATTTTTCACTAAGTAACAAAAAACAAAATTTGTTTAATTTACTAATGTTTGTATTTTGAGAATGATTTCCGAAGTGGAAATTGAAACGTCAATAAACGTATTTTAACCTTTAAAAAAAAATTATATTAGCTGGTAAAATAGTTATTCCTATTTATTCTTGTAAATTAATATGGGAGGACTTAAATATATTGTTACTAACCTTTTTCAGTTTTTTGATCTTCTTCAAATGGGTTAAGTTTATTTCCATGTTGCTCTATTTCAGTATTTGTGGAACATTTATTTAAGTCCAAATAATCATATGTGTTATGTGTACTTTGCCTATTAGATTCCTCATGGATTTCAGATTTAAAGCTTCCCAAAAGAGCATCATCCAACTCATTAGACTCTATCTCTACTTTACACATTGCCCCACTACTTTCTTGTTTTACTTCCATTTCCATTTTCTTAAACTAGATTTTATGTATACAGATAATAATTTTTATGAATGATTAGTTTGTTTAGGGCAACCATCAATCATCATAACTCATAACCAAACTTATATTTGACATTTAACGTAAGCTTCACAAATCACCTTATATACTTCATCTAATTTACTTACCGTTACACGTCATCCGCGTCATAGTCCGTGAGGTCACATGATACCAACACGAAATATTTAGGCGGTAGGTGTGTTTTTTTTTTTCGAATCACTTTGCCGAGTACACTGGCATTACAGCCACTAGACATATTTTATTATATACGCGTAGAAATTATATTTAAAGGTTTCTATTAATGTTAACTTACAGAAATACACAATAATATGTTTGATTTAATTTGTATAAATGCATTATAAAACGATTTTATGAAGAACATTTGTTCGGAACGCACTGTAACTGTAATCGAACGAAGGTGATATTTTGGCATAAATTGGTAACACTTATTTGACAGTTGCGGTGTTGACACTTTTTGTACTTTATTATTTTGAATTTTAAAGTGAATACCTCTTGTTTTATATTTTTACCTATTTCATAAAATCTGTTCTTTTTAGAACAAAATTAGTGTGTTATATTTCAAAAATGTCACGTAAGAATTTAAATAGTCGTAAAGATATGGTAATACTTATATAATGGTAATTATGTGACCTATTTGATTTAAAATGGATTCAGGATTTTTTTATACTTTGGCAACTATGTCAACTTCGATCTCTGTCAATGATAATGACGTGAAACGGTAAGTAAATTAGATGGAGTATATACTTCGTAAATTAGATGGAGTTTGTTAAAGACGTTTGTGGCAAATAGAGTTTCTCAAATTCAAACTTTGACCGAATCTCACACATGGCGTTACGTAAATACACTTGAGAATCCCGCAGATCTTTTATCAAGGGGAATTTCTCCTACATCACTTATCAGTTCTGAAATGTAGTTTCATGGTACATCATGGCCAGCTAAACCAGAAACCCATTGGCCTAATAGAACATTCGAACCTTCTGAACTCCCTGAGCTTCGATCAGTATCAGCCCTTATCTCAAGAGTTCACATGAAATTGGACATCATCACTAAAATATCCTCATTTGTAAAACTACAACGCATTATCGCTTATGTATTATCAAAGAATATGTATTACGCTTTATAAATACAGTAGACTCCCTCTATAACGAGAACTAAAATGACAGACTAATTACCTCGTTATAAGCCGATCTCGTTATATCAGACAATCATAATACTGTGCATACATATGAATCTGTAGTTTTCTAAACCATTAACTTCCTATAGTGAAGTCATTCGGAGCAATATAAGATGCTAATAAATATTGTTTGAATGGCGTTTTTGAAAAAAAGTTATTTACTTTTATTGTCAATGAAATATATTAAAACATAAAAGAGTTGTTTACTTTTATTATGAATGATATACGTTAGAACAAAAAAGATGTACTTAATTTTTTTTCCAACTACATAATGTATAAATTGTATTTTCAAGGATAACAAACTATTGCTTCTGCAATTTTAAGAACTCTGTTATTTTTAACTGCTTTAAATGGTCCAGTATCATTCTATCATATATTTTCTAAAGATGTGAAACAGTTGTATTTATTCATTGTAAAGAAGTTTATTGCGGGCTGCAGTTAAGTTTATTGAGGGGCTGTTTGAAAAGGTATTTATTTATAGCCACGACTCGACTAAAAACGTAAAAAACACTTACCAAAAAACATGTTTTTGGATCTTATTTATAATATATCTTTCGTTATAACCAAATTTGCCTCGCTACAGACGGTTATAGTTCAATAGAAATTTCACGGGACATCTAATGTATCTCGTTATAAGCGAAACCTCGTAATAACCGTGTTCGTTATAGAGGGAGTATACTGTAATTGTAAATTTTCTCCTAAACGAAGGAGCTTGGACAACCTTTTTTGCGAGGAAATAGATAATGATTTAAAATATATTATTCGACTAGTACAAAATGAAACATTTTATGACGATTTGAAAAGACATGGTAACGTTGACTCTAAAAGTAAACTACTTACCCTCAATCCGTTTATCGATAAGGATAATATGCTCCGCGTTGGCGGAAGACTGCATAATTCCGATTTTTGTTACGATAAAAAACATCCCATTGTCCTTGATTCTAAACACCACTTTAATACTATTCTTGTACGAAATGAGCATCTTATCTTAATCATTGCGGTCCTCAATTACTATTAGCTTCCATTCGTGAAAAATTTTCGCCCATTAATGGACGTCAAGTGGTTCGCGATTGTATTATCTGTTGTAGGGTGGCTCCTAAATTAGAAACCTATCTTATGGGAACCCTCGTCACGTCTTTGTTCCCTCTAGGCCATTCTACAACTGTGGATTTGATTATGCAGGACCTTTTTTGCTAAAGGATCGACACACCCGAAATTATAAAACTATCAAGCGTTAGATAGCTAGCTCTATTCATCTGTTTAGCAACTAAGGCCATATATTTAGAAGTCGTGAGCAGCTTGACCACGGAAAGTTTTCTAGTCACGCTAAAACGTTTTATTTCTCTTCCATCCTTTCGGACAATGGTAGTACCTACGTTGACGCAAAAAATGAACTTGAATACCTTTCATCCCTCTAGCAGCGAGTTAAGTGGAAAAAATATTTCAACAGTCTTCTCAGAATTGGAAATCTAGTGAGGGTGAAAGAAGATGGAACTAAACCCTTAAATAAATAAATAAATAAATAAATAAATAATAGCTTTATTACCCAACAGTTTTCCATTTCTAGGGTAAAAATTTAAGATACATTTTTAAATAGTATACAATCATTAGTAGGTGATACAAAAATATCAAGTAAAAAAATAAGTGCAAAAAATAAGTAGGTGAAAAACAAAATAAAGAGTGAGAACAATATAATTAAACAAATCACTACGTATATAAGAAATAAAAAAAAATACACAAAAAAATTAACAATCTAATGTACTCCATAAACCAGTGCGGTATCAACCAGATGATTAATTGAGCATGAGAAAATATCACAATGGTTGCATATTTTGTTATAATTATTGCACATAATATAAATGGGTGACTTCAGTAACATATTTGTTCTCGCACGTGGACAAGTAAACACTATAATCGACCTGGAAGTAATTCTTGGCACATTAAATCTAATTTGACCTAATATATCACTGCAGTCAATACAGTTGTGTAACAACTTATATAAAAATGAAACCGAAAATATAATTCTTCTTAACTCTAAACTTACAATATTAAACCTGTTACATAACAAATCGTAATCATAACCATGGACAGGATATACTCCATCAATCTTAAAAGTTAAATATTTTAAAAGTTTCCGTTGTACCTTTTCAATCTGTTGCATATAACATTTATAAATGGGATACCAAATTAAGCTGCAATATTCTAGTTTTGTTCGCACCAGCGATAGATACAGCAGTTTAATCGGTCTTATATCGCTAAAATTTCTACAGTTTCTGATGATAAAACCGTACATTTTCATAGCATCGGATACTTTCTGCTCAATATGGTTGTTAAAGGTTAATTTTGAATCAAATATAACTCCTAAATCTTTAATGCTATTACATTTTTCAAGATCTGACCCCTGAATTACATAATTAAAATCAACCTTATTTTCTCTTCTAGAGTAACTTACTACTTTACACTTATTGACATTAAGAAAAAGTTTGTTTTTTACACACCAAGTATCTATATAATTTAGATCGGTCTGTAAATCTATACAGTTAGCAATTGTTTTAATTTCACAGTATATTTTAAGATCATCCGCAAAACACAATTTTCTGTTATTAATATCTAAAAATAAATCATTGATATATAATAGGAACAACAATGGACCTAAATTTGATCCCTGTGGAACACCGGATGTAGTACAGATTAATTCTGATATGAAACCATTATAGGATACAAATTGGTTCCTACCTATTAAATAGCTTTCCAGTAACTTTAGAATGTTTCCAGCAAATCCCAAATTTGATAATTTAAAGAGAAGGTATTTGTGATCAACCTTATCAAACGCTTTAGAAAAATCAGTATATATCACATCTACTTGACCTTGTACATCCAAAACATATGAAATATATTGAGTTATTACAGCCAAGTTTGATACAGTAGAACGTTTATCTATAAAGCCATGTTGATAAGGTGATATCCATCCCCTAACAGAAGGGTAAATACGGTTATATAGAGTTACTTCGAAAACCTTTGAAAAATTGGATAACAAAGATACCGGTCTGTAATTGGATACATCAGATTTCGATCCGTTTTTGAATACAGGGCATATTTTCGCATTTTTCCATAACTCGGGATAAGTTCCCGTTTTTATTGATAAGTTAAAAATTTTTTGAAGTGGCTTTACAAATACCCGAGAACAATCTTTCACTAAAAATGCTGGAATATTATCGGGTCCGGACGTCATTTTATTTTTAATTCTTTTAAAGGCTACTAAAATTTCGTTTTCTTGAAATTCGTTAAAATTAATAGTGGGTAAGTAGATATCACTACATTCTTGATTATTTAATACATTGTTGTCGACAGGTAAATAAACTTTTTCAAAAAACATCTTAAAAGCATGGATTATATCGCGAGGATTATTAAATGTATCGCCGTTGTAACACATTTCACCTGGGATTCTAGAAGTTTTATTCTTTGCATGAACATATGCCCAGAAATTATTAGATTCGTTAGAAATACTATTCTGAATTTTTTCAAGATAAACGTTATATTGAGCTTTAATCATTTGTTTAATTATTTTTCGCAACCTTTTAAATTCATGCATATAAAGTATATTACCTGTTTTCTTATAATTTGTGATATTTTTTGATTTCAACTTTATCATTCTAATTATTTCCGCATTGTACCATGTAGGATATTGATGTTTATAATTTTTGTAAATTGGTACACACATATCAAATAATTCATATATCTTAGCATAAAATAATTCTAGGACTGTATTTACATCATCAGACATAATATCTAAAAAATTCCAGTCACAATTAAGAAATTCTGAGTACAGTAAAGGAAAATTTGCTTTTTTAAAATTATATCTTTTAGTTTTAGAATGAGCCACAAAACTGGTTTCCTTTTTCTGAAAATCATTAATATTTATCATTAATGCTGGATGATGTAAATCTTCTTGTACAAGTGGTGCATTATCGCGACTTACATGACATGTATCTGATGATATAACTAAGTCTAACAATCGATTTAAATTATTTCCCACCTGATTATACTGATTTAAATTAAACAAACACATGAAGTCTAGCACTGCCGATGTCTTCACATCAGATCTGTTTTGATCAATATACTTTGGAATGTTAAGGTCGCCCAGGAGAATAACAGTGTCATTAAATAATTCAAGTTGCTCTAACATTTCAAAAAAATATTCAAAATCTTTCAACTTTAATTTATCAGGAATATATAATACTGAAACATAAAACTTTTTATTTCCTATGCGACACTCAACAACCAACAAATCAACTAGTGGAAAATGTAAATCAAATGTTGAGACATCAACAACAACACACTCAAAATTTGACTTAAGTGCCAACAGTACACCTCCACCAGTCGATTTATTAACTACATCGAACTTTCGATCTTTTCTAAAAACCTGATAGTCATCATTAAACAATTCCGAACTAATAACATCAGAGTTGAGCCAAGTCTCAGTTAGAGCAATGACATCAAATTCACATTCACTAACACTAGAGTAAAAATCAATTACTTTGGAATTCAAACCACGCACATTCTGATAGTAAACCTGAAGATCTTGGCTTGTAAAACTGTTGGGACCTATCTGTTTAAAGGAACAATTTTTGGGATGCCATCCAAGTTAAATGGCTTGCTTTTGGCATGCCTTAAGATGGTGTCTGGGTAGAGTGACTCAATTACATGAGGGTAGTGACGGAATAGTTCGTGCAGTGACAATTAAAAATAATAGAGGTTGTTTCAAGCGACCAGTGACAAAGGTGTGCATCCTACCCACTGATCAGTGACTTAAGCTTCAGTGAAACAAACAGTGAAAGAAACTTTTAACTCAACTCTATTACTTGTTGAACCCCTGCAGGCGTTCAAGAGAGGCGGCTTAAATGTTAAAATTTTCGAGCAACCCCGTATAATACACTTTTAGTTGAGTTATACCCGATCTTCATCTTACACCCCTCGAGAGGGGCTGCAGGTAGTTGCGGGCAAAAGACGAAGAGTCTAATCACAATCAAGGTACGATAAGGACGCTAGTTTTAAATTTATCGTTTACAAAATATTTTAAATGTGCTTTTTTTCTTCAATACAGTTTAGTTTAAGTGATTTGTTTTTGTATTATTATTCTACGTGAAATTCTAATAACATTTAACTTACATCCTACATACCTATGTCTTAAAAGCAGATATCTGCGAAAAAAATTTCGATCTTTTTTTTTTAACCAGAGTTAGCTAATTCCAAGCCACACGATGACAAAGAGAACTAAATTCAAGTAATTTTTACATTTTTATCTAATGTGTATTTTAAAAACAATTAATATTCAGCTTGAACAATTGAAGACCTTGGGACCAGAAGGGAGCAAGCCACAATTTCATCAAAATTGAGTTAAAGTAGAAATCGCCCACTTTAAGACCGTAAATGTCCCGAAGAGAAAATTTCAGCTTTTTTCTTATAGATGGCGCCGCTGTAGTTAAGTCCCGTTGTGTCACCATTACTTTATTTTTCAACATAACGAGACAAGCCACAGTAGCAACATAGTAGCAATCAACATGGCGGCGGAACATTCCCGTGCATGTTAACGGAAAATAGACTTTTCTGAGTTTGATTCTGATCACAGTGACCAAGATCCATTTTTAAATGAAAGCGAAGATGACAAAGACTATACAGTGTCCGGAAATGGAAATAGCAGCGATTCGGAAAATATCAACTTAAAAATGGTAAGTTTATTAAATATGTGGCTTGTCCCCTTATGTTACATTTTTCGAACCTAAAAACATTAGGATTTTTCTAAAGGTTTTTTGTGGCTTATCCTGTTCTAAAGGTTTTTTGTGGCTTATCCCTTTTTAGTAAAATACCTATTTTATTGTAGGAGAATGAAGAGGTTTTTACCCCACAGACTTCTCGAGGTGTCTTGCCAACTCCAGAAAAGAAGGCGCCTTCTAGATGGAGACACAAGAATACCCAACGGCATAAAAAAATTAAGCGCAAGACTAAAAGAAATCTAGTTCACGAATATATAAATACAAAAGGGAAGAAAATAGAACCAAAAAAATTAGGTGCGCCTTGCGGTTGCACAAAACAGTGTAGACAGCTTTTGGCAGGTAAGGAAAATGATATATTTAATGCCTTTTGGAACCTGGGTAATTATGACAAGCAAAATATTTACCTCTTCTCAACTATGACAGTAATTCCAAAGAAGAGAAGTTACCCAAAGAAAACAAAAGGAATTCATTCGTCCAGAAATGTATCAGTTAAATATAGAGTCAAAGTAAATGGAGATGAAATTGAAATTTGTAAGAAAGAGTTTCTTGCCATACACGGCATTTCAAAAAAACGTATTGAAAGACTGGTTCACCAAAATAAAGATGGTGCGTCTACTCCAAAGTCAGATGAAAGAGGTAAGCATGACAACAACAACAAGAAAATACCAGAAGAACACTGAGTATGTTAGACATCATATTAATTTGATACCAAAATACACAAGCCATTACAGCAGACAAAAAAACCCAACAAAAGTCTACCTAGATTCCGATATTTCAATTTCCAGTTTATATCATGATTATTATCTTAGTGGTGCCGCCAAAATAATTTTGTGGCAGTAACCCAAGACAAATATAGGCGCATATTCTGCTCAGAATTTAATATAGGCTTTAAGTTACCTAAGAGCGATACTTGTAAAGTATGTGATTCAATGAATGTGAAAATTAGTAATGAAGCTGACATAGAAATTGCAAAGACACTGAAAATTGATTTGGAGTTACATCAAAGACGTGCCCAGGCCATGCAGGATCTAATGAAAAAGGACACAGAAGAGGCTAAAGCCACGGGAAATGCAATAGTTATCAGCTTTGACCTACAACAGGCAATGCCAGTGCCAAATTTAACAGTGGGAACAGCGTTCTATTTGAGAAAGGCATGGGTTTATAACCTCGGCATCCATGACTGTATTAGTGGAAAGGCCTTCATGTACATGTGGCCAGAAAACATTGCCAAGCGAGGTAGCGATGAAATTGCCAGCATTTTATATAAACATTTTCGAACTAATAGACCCACTGCTAATAAATTTATAGTGTATACAGATAACTGCAGCGGCCAAAACAAAAATTGGTCTCTAATTTGTTTATGGCAACAACTTACTATAGAAGGCATTTTCACTTCTATTGAGCACAAATACTTGGTAGTAGGGCATACGAGATTACCATGTGACCGTGACTTCGCAGTAATTGAAAAGTATAAGCGTCATCGATTAAAACAAGTGTATACTCCAGACGATTGGTACGAAGCAGTGAGAAAATGTAAAAGAAAAAACTGCTTTGAGGTAATTGTATTGAAACAATCCGACTTTTTTTCTTTTAAAGAACTCCAAAGCGAAATTACGAAAAAAAGCCATACAGATGACAAGAAAAAAGTTAACTTTTCCAAAATATCAAGCCTCAAGTTTTCATCTGAACAACCTAACATAATGTATATAAAACATCTTATAAATGAAGACTATAAGGCAGTTAATATTGGAAAGAAAGGTATGAGGAAGTCAATTTTACTTTCCAGTGATTTGAAATCAAAATACAGTGAACCTATTCCACTAAATAGAAAAAAAAATATTTCCCAGCTGTTACAGTTTATTCCGCCAGCTTTCCTAAAATTTTATGAAGAAATTGGTGCCTGCCAACAGATTCTACCAGGTACTGATAATGAATCACTGGAATATATTGAACATTTCGACGACTTTTCGGATATTGAAAATATTGACAACTGAATATATTATTTCATTGTTGCATTTTATGTTCATTTTTTAGAATATATTTTTTTGTTCAAAAGGGGATAAGCCTCATATTTTTTCAAAAAATGTTCAAAAACTCAAAAACCGTTCAATAAAAATTTTTGTTACTTTTATTGTGTATTTAATAACATATTTCCAAACGATTGTGGACCTTACTTCCGAGAACAATGTAAAATTTGGATTTCAGGATTTGAAAATAAGTTTAAAATGACGTTTTCTCCAAAATAATCTTTTGTGGCATGTCCCCTTCTGGTCCCAAGGTCTTCAATTCTGCAATATTATATAGGTAGTCAAGTGGTTCATGCATATAATTATCTACTTCAAATAATACCAATGACATTGTATTAGGCAGAAAGTCTGGCAAAAAATATGTATCACGAGGTATCTTTATCAGATCATTCATTATCGATCATACAGAACTTTTATTGGATGGTTCAAAAATACATATTGAACAGGTGGTTACGTGTATTGTCCTCATGTCATTATACACCAGTTTGTGTTACATCATTAACATAATTCTGTCTAAATTTCCATATATTAGTCCGTTATAATTAAAACCCATAATTACACATTTTTATAATCGGTTGTTTAGATTGAAAACTTTAAAATACAACCCAGCTTATGATGCAGTGTTTTGCATTCAAATGCGCTCCTTGCACGATCGGTACACTTGTGTTAAAGTTCATTTCCTACAATTGCAGAACAATAAAGAATATTTATGCATCATATATAAATATATAAACCAACAGTTTAAATTACGTTGTGTTTTATCACTACGAATCAAAATTATTTTCTTCAATGAAGTACAAGATGTTCATTTCTGAACAATCGAAAACTTGCACTACACTCGGGTGACTAGCCACTACAGTAGATTACCTATATTTTTTCCCAAAAATATTCAAGGTTAATTTATTTTTATCTGAAAATCTCATATGATTTTTTTGTTTTTTATATCGGGATTCGGAGTCTGTTTTAATTATAAGTTTAATACATAAATACACAAGAAACCTTTTAAAGTTAACTACTTTTCATTGAGCAACCGGCAAAATAGTTATTAAAATGTTTATCGTTTATTAAAGGAAACATATTTTAGTAAATATTTTCGTGAATTTAATTTTATCAAAATGTTTTAAAAATCGTGTGGGGTTTTAATGAGTGCACTTTGTACGACCCGCTGGAAAAGTTTTTCGTAATTGGCGGTTAACAGTGAGAAAGGTTATACGTTAAATTCCGATACAGCATTTTCATCAAAATGACCGAAAGAATCAAGATCGACGAGCCTCTCTGGGATCAAAATACATTCGTAGGACGTTTTAAGCACTTCTTGTGGGTTACAGATCCTAGAACATGCATCGAGAGCGAAGAAACGTTGGACAACGCTAAATTGCTGGTCGAGAAATACAGAAAAGGTCTGGAACCGCCTGGGACGACGAAGGAACAAATCATCTACGCAAAGAAGTTATATGAGAGTGCTTTCCATCCCGATAGTGGCGAAAAGCAGAATGTCTTCGGAAGGATGTCTTTCCAAGTACCTGGAGGTATGGCAATCACAGGAGCCATGTTGCAGTGGTACAGGTAATTAATAACATTTTATATTTAGAACATAATCCATAAATAAGTTCTCTTATAACATAGGACATTGTGTAACCATTTTCTAGTTTTAGATCTGCAATTTCCTCACATTGACAAATTATTGCACTTACAGGTCACTAATTTTACATAATTGTTCCAAAAAGGGACCAATAAAGAACAGGAACCAATTTTTGACCATAAGTGGGCTTAAAAGAGTCTTGTTTTTTTTTTATTTTTAAATACAAAAGTTTCTTTTATTTGATTCTTTTCAATAATGTGATAAATAATGACAAGTTATGAGATTTACTTTCAGATATTTGATATTAACATTTAGGATCTTAGTTTTAAATTTTGAGGGAAGATGTAACAAAAATATTTGTTTTTAGGCCCCATTTCCTTAATAACCATAAAAATATCAAGTTAATGCTAAATTCTAATATGCTAAGTTTATGTGAAATGGTTTTAAGCAAATTTTTTATCCTTTGAGGTGTTTTCTACTTTGAAAACTGCCTTTTTTGAGTTAAAGTTAAAAATGAGCTATTTTAAAAGGTCTAAATTTAAAATAATGTTTAAATTATGAGTTAATGAGGCAGCAAGATTAAATCATGAGGTACAATTAGTTCATTTCACAATTTGTGATAAATTTCCAGAAATATTTGAATAACGTTTTGACTTAGTACTTCTTGTTGCTAAGCTCTAAACAATAGTTTTATGATCACTTGTACATTTTCTATTGTCTATACAGCCTGACATTTATTCAGTACTTCAATTTCGTTTTATACAGTGAATAACAGTTTGGGATCTTCACTGTAAACATTATAATTCATGTTAATTAAAAAAACTGGAAAATACAGCCACGAAAAATAAAACTGGAAAGCACTAAAATAAAAATGATTATGTTAAATATTTTACAACACACTTTTTCCCATAAATATACTGCAATAAATGGGTCTTATAGGACAACAGAGTCTTGTCTTAAATATCTTGTCATATGAATTTGTTCCAAAGCTAATTGGTTAATTAACAAATTGGTTTATTTTATTTTATCTTGAGAATTTCTTGTGATAAAACCTAGATTGCGGTATGCTTTATTTGACAAATTGTTGATGTGACAGATAAATGACAAGAAACTATCAAATAATACTCCCAAATCTCTTATTTTAGTCACTCTTAAGAGAAGGCTTTTATTAATGAGATAGTCAAACACATTATTTTTAGATTTTCTAAAGGATATAAGAAAACACTTATCTTTATTCAAATGTGAACCTTGTGGGACCCCTGAACTGGCCAAGATAAGAATTGTGAGTGAACCCTTTATAAAAACAAACTCAACTTTTAAGATAACTACTTAACAATGAAAGAAGCCACTCAGAAAAGCCAAACATCTTGAGAGAATTCGCATAAAGATGTGCTAAGAATGGATTACTGTGTCAAAGGCGTTTGAGAAATTATTATAAATGGAGTACACTTTGTACCCACCCTTGAAAGCCTTGACAATGTAGTCATGATGCAAAACAAGATTTGTAGATATAAATTTACCTTGCCTAAATCCATATTGCTCATTAATCAAGAAATTTCTACAATGCTAAGTGAGATATTTGTTTAGAATCAGTTCAAAAAGTTTAGGGATGGCCATTAACCTAACAACAATCCTATAATTTTTTATATTGTTTCTATTACTGTTTTTTAGATACTGAGTTATATAACTGTCACATTACTTACTAGAGAAGATATGCTGTCTCAACGATATATTAAATACTGCATGTAAAGGTTTAGATAAACTGTAGATACATCTTTTTAAGAAATATGTAGGAATATTATCAGGACCATAACTCAGTTTATCCTTGAAACCATTTATAGACTCATCAGAAAGTGACAATTGCATAAATGGAATGTCAACAGAATCTTGAATCTTGTGAAAATTGTTTTGAATCAGGTCTTCAATGTTGGCGATATACATCTGAAACATCTATCTGTTAATGCTTTGCATTGTGTTCTAAGATCTGAAAATATGTTATAATCGGCTGCTGACTGAGTATGTTTGAATCCAGCATGAACAGACTTATTCTAAGTTTTTTTAATTCTGGAGAAAACAAACAAGGAAATTTTGAAGATTTTTATGTTTTTTTTCAGAACATAAAGTGATGTTGCTTTAGAGACTTCATAAAAATTATTTACTGAGATATTAATATTTAAGTCATCAAAACTAGTATTCCAGTCTCATATACCTGAGAGTAAATCAAATGTCGTTTTATTAAAAGATTTTCATAAATATTATTTTGGTGTCTCAAAAATTTTAATTTTTTGAATCACTTGTTTCTAAAGATAACTCATTTTTTGTGAATAAATCACCATCTTAAAGTCACCTAACTCTTTGGAAATTTTTACAAATTCCTTAGTAAAATGTATGCCATATTTTAAGTAATATATTAGTATAACATATATCTGCATTTGTTAAAAAAATAAAAATAGAACAATATAAAATCTTTTGGCATCAAAACTGAAAATATGAATGGTTTTTGTATGCACCATCTTTATGGCGGTGATCCAAATAAATTGTTATATTTTTGTCCACTGCATTTACTTAACATAGTAATCACACAGTTAAAAAAACCATAGTTTTCTAAATAACAAATATTATTTCGGAATTTATTTCTAAATGATGTTGCAGTATTGTAATAAAACATTCTGGTTTATAGGCCATGATCTGGAATTATTTCATCTGAATTTGGAATTTTTGGTGTTCCTGAGAGGAGGTTTTGTCTTTTAAAAAGCTCAGTTCCAAATCTTTGTGTGTTTGGATTTTGATAGACTCTGAAGCTCAATTAATAGTAGAGTGTCATTGTGTGATGATTTCTGGAAGAAATAATTACAAATCACGACCTATAAATAAGCAAAATAAAGCTTCATTACAAAACACCATTTGTGAAACTTACATTGCTTTAATGGAAAAAAGCTTGTTCCCTAAAAGTAATTTAAGACTTTTTTTTCTTTCTATATAGTTCTAAAAACAATAGCAGAGGTTGGGCCGGTTGAACCCAACCCCTCCACTTCCACTCTGACGTCACAAGCCCGACTGACGCCCACGCTGATTTGATGCCGACAACGCCAACTTGCCGCTGACAACGCTAACTTGTCGCTGACTAGACGCTGACTTAATGCTGTGGGCATCAGTGGGCGGGGCTTGTGACGTCAGTGGGCGGGGCTTGTGCCGTCAAAGTGGAAATGGAGGCTCAACCGGTCCAACCTCTTCTAACAATACCTTATTTTGATGTAAGGACTCCATTTGCTGTGGTCTTCTGGCAATGGGTAAATCAATCCTTCAACGCTCTAGTCAACTATACGAACCGGAACGCCAAGTCTCCTACTACCACAACGCAACTAGTGGTCGCCTATGCCTCAGCAACTTCATCAGCTATGATCACAGCGTTGGGCTGCAAGCAGTATTGGGGCAAGATGGCTAATCCTTTTATACAGGTATGTTAATATTGTTCTGAATATAAATTTACTGAGAAATAAACAACTAAAACGTCCAAAGTTGTTTGCGCGGGAAATCGAATCTCCTTTTGTTGCTCTGATCTTTATTTTTAGACTTTCTCCAGTTTTTTATTTATTTATTTATTAACGGGATACCACCCAATTCAATATATACACAAAGTATTACAAGTATTATCTAGTGATACAATAATTACAAAGATATAGCAAATATGTATGAAAATAATTGGCGATGCAGCCATATAGAAAAAAAAAACGAATATTAAAACTATATAAAGCACATAGCAAATACAAATCACATAAAATTACAAAATTTTTTTTAAACACATTCTACAGACATTTTCCGAAGCGCACAGCAACAAATCAAAGTCTATTCTATTTCCATTTAGAATGATTCTACTCAGTGGAGAATGCCTACCAAAATTAGAGCGATGAAATTTAATTGCAAAATTATGAGATGTTCTAGTAACTCTAGAGGGAACATTAAAGTCGATTAGAGACAGTAGATCATTGCAATTAATTTTTGAATTCAGTAGTTTATGAAGAAACAAAACATCAGCATACATCCGTCTGGAAGATAGCCTAGGAAGGTTTAATGTATTTCTAATTTCTGAGTAGGAATGGTCGCTTAAAGGTTTGTGTAATTTAAAACTTAAGTACCTAATGAATTTATTTTGGACTTTTTCAAGCTTGGCTATATGGACTTCATAAGTGGGTGACCAAACGACTGAGCAATACTCAAGAACAGATCTTACTAGGGAAATGTAAATCAGTCTGATGGAATTAATGTTATGCAAACATCTAGAGGTTCTAATAATGAAGCCTAACATTTTAAATGCCTGGTTATTCACATAATCAAAATGAGCGCCAAAATTTAGTTTGGAATCTAATTGAACACCTAGATCTCTTACAGTTGAGACAGCCTTCAGTGGTTCTTCAGCTAATTTGTAATTATAAGAGAGGTTGTTAATTCTTCTACAGAAACTAATAAAGTGACATTTTCCAACATTAATGCTCATTTGGTTCCAATTGCACCATGCCATAATTTTGTTAATATCAATTTGGAGTTTTTCACAATCTGAGACGTCTTCGACAATTCTATACATTTTTAAATCATCAGCAAATAGCAAAAATTTAGAGTTAATTTGAGATTTAATGTCATTAACAAATATATTAAAAAGGAAAGGCCCTAAGTGGCTTCCTTGTGGAACACCAGATGTTACGGAGATCTCACTAGATTGAAAGTGTTTAATTTTAACAAGTTGTATTCTGCTAGTTAGGTAACTACATAACCAGTTATACAGATTGCCTGTAAATCCAATAGTTTTAAGCTTGTTACACAACAATTTATGATTCACAGTGTCAAATGCTTTGGAGAAATCTGTATAAATAGCATCCACCTGTAGTCTCCTTTCCAAAGCATCAGATATGTATTGCCTGAAAAGTAAAAGATTTGTCGAAGTTGATCTACCTGAAAGAAAACCATGTTGCTCCTCAATTAGTACATTGCATAAAGGTGTTTTAATAGAGTCACATATTATACTCTCTAGTATTTTAGGAATAGAAGAAAGAATGCTTATTGGTCTGTAGTTAGCTATGTTACTCCTGTCACCTGATTTATGAATAGGAACAATAAAACTAGATTTCCACAAACTTGGACAAATACCTGAATCAAGTGAATGAGAAAACAGATGGGTTAAAGTACATCTACATTTTTTTAATAGTATGGGTGGAATTCCATCTGGCCCTGAGCCCTTATAAATGTCCAAATTGGCTAATTTTTCAAATATGATTTCAATAGATACATTACAAGAATTTAGACTCACTGTTTTCTCATACTCTAAGATGCATACATGTATTAAATCATCATCATTTGCTCTGTAAATATTTTGAAAGCATTGCGCGAAGCTATTAACGATATCCGCACCATTATTAAGCATTGTGTTTCCAAAAAACATTGTGTTTGGTATACCATTATTTTTGCGTTTGCTGTTAACAAAATTCCAAAAGTGCTTTACGTTTGAACTAATTCTAGATTCAGTTTGACTTATATAAATTTCATGACATGACCTGCTTAGTTCTTTGCATTTGGTTCTCAAGGAAGAGAAAAGTAGATAATCGTCCCAAGAATTTGTTTGTTTATATATCTTGTGAGCAATTTTTTTCCTAAATATTAATGATTTTAGGTCATTAGTCATCCAACGAGGAAATTTTATTATACAGTTTTTATTTTGTTATGGATTCTTTCGTCTAGGTCTAGGGTATCATTGTCTTTGCAGGTTTTTCTTACAAAAGTCTCCATAGCATAGTATTTGTTACTTTTTAGGAAGTTCACCAAAGCTTCATTTTATCTCGACTGTCTTGACGTAATTCTGTTGTGTAAGTTTTTGCCTAATTTTAGTATCGAAGACCACTCTCATAAAACTTAATGACCCAATTCAAGTTTTTTCTTCTTCTAGCTAATAGATTTTTTTGTCTCTGTTCATGAGTCTTACATTAAATGTAGCGATGTTCAAATCTGTCGTTTTTAGCGATTTCTTATTTCCCCACATTCCATGAATCCGTCTTTGTTGTGAAGGAGTGTTTATTGTACTTATATTTTGCAGAGATATGTACCGTTTGCTGCAGTGGCAGCCGCCAATTGCGTGAATATTCCGCTCATGAGACAAAACGAGATCATCTACGGCATCGACTGCTCCGACGAAAACGGCAAAATCGTCGGCCAATCAAAGGTAGCGGCAGCGAAAGGCATCTCCCAAGTAGTTTTCTCTAGGATAGTTATGTGCGCACCTGGCATGTGTATTCTGCCCATAATCATGGAAAGAGCAGAGAAGTTTAAATTTATGCAGAGGATTACGTTCCTACATGGACCTATTCAAGTTATGGGCGTTGGTTGTTTGTAAGTATTTGTTTTATTTTTTAAGAAACTTACAGTTTTACTAGTAAACTCTTAGAAAAAAAAATAACTTTGGATTCAATGAACTGTATCGGAACCGATTCACCCATCTCTATTTAAAAATTGTTTGGATTTGTGCACTTTTCAATATTTTACAGCAAAACGTTTGTTTTTAGCTTAACCTTCATGGTACCAGCTGCTTGTGCTCTCTTCCCACAAAGATGGTGAGTATTTTTATTTTTACTTTTATTCCTTCAAAAATATTCAATTATACTTATACCAGAGAACAACCCAACACAGAGAAGCGACAGTTCTTTGAAGTTACGTGGCCAAGCCGCCAATGACAGCTAACAACCAGAAAATTAATAGTCAGTGGGCATATCGCACAATATAAATTCTTCGAGCGTAGGCGCAAAATTTCGGGCCAATGTTTTTTAAATGCATTCATTTTTTCCGAATCCTGAAAAAACTAATAAGTATTTTTGAAAAATTTAAACGGAGAGTGAAAGACTACATTATTACTGAGGGCTGAAAGTCCCTGAAAACTTCTATAATGTTTATTTTAATAAGTTACAGGGGTGAAAAAAAAAAAGAGAAAATTTAGTGTGATTTTTAATTTGAAATATCTCATTCAAAAAAACTTTTTGTTTATTCTAAGGGACTTTCGGCCCTCGGTAATAATGTAATCTTTCATTCTGTATTTAAATTTTTCAAAAAAATGATTGCATTTAAAAAGAATTGGCCCGAAATTTTGCGCCTACGCTCTTAAATCAAATTGAGCATTTATGTTGACTTTCAATAAATATGAAATATTGCACTAAATAGTTACCTGCAGGGCCGACTTTTGTTGACATTCTTAATGGTGTAATTATTTTTTATTTACAAAAGGTAATTTACTGATGCCACCCGGCTGTCGTGGAAGTTACGCTAAAACGTCTTTTGACGTGTCCCGTCCTTAAAGAGTTACACAATGAAATTTTTTTAAAACAAATTTTAAGACAGTTTCCACACCACCCCAGAGGTATGTCTTGTGGCGCGTTACTTTTTTTGAATGGGTGTTCGCCAAGAGCCATATTGTCCCATTAAATAAAATGAACAAAACACTTAAATAGTATAAAACAAAACCAAATAAAATTCTATAAAAAAAAAATAAAAATAATTGTTGATATAACAAAACATTGTACTATTCTATTTAAACACAAACACTATACACTATACACTCTTCACTCTACACTAAAGTCTTCGAATATACAAAACAATCTTTTCACTTAAGTCCAAAACAGAGTTTTATAGTGTCGATGAATTTAAAAAAATATGTGATATATTTCTTGACAATCTCTTAAACGAAACAATTAAATCACATGTAAACTTAAAGAGAAAAAAGTGAATCCATTTTGAATAACAAATCTTCTCGTCTGCAAGCTTCTATCCACACTTTGGCACTATAAATTTTTAACAGAACAAATTTTAAACAAAGAACATTTTCTGTATTTATAAATAATACTTTATTACTTACAATTATAAGAGTATTAGCACTGTTATTCTATGGTATTAGTATATTCTAAGTATATTGTAAATAATGAAATATTTAACTTTTGTCAATATCTAATCTTAATAAATTTTCAGTTTTCTCCTGATGAAGTCACAAAAGTGTCACTAAATATTGAGATATACAACAAATAAAGTTTTAATATTTTTTATTTGTAATTCCCATTTAAAACTCCTAAATATTTTATGTATTTCGATCCATATATTTGATCTTTTTTATTTATATTTAACGAATTAAAAATTGGCAGACAACTTTTGTATATAGCAAAAAGTAGATGAGTACCTATTTAGTTTTTTCATAATTTAATGTAAGTTTGTTTATTTGCAACCATGTTTTTGCAATTTTGAAGTCTTGTTCTGTTGGAATTTTAAGATTTTCCCAATTATCGGTCTAATTATGTTTCCAACAATTTTTAGTTTGAGCATTTTAGTAATTTCTTTGTTTCGTTTAAGAGCGTAGACGCAAAATTTCAGGCCAATGCTTTTTAACATTTTTTTGGAATCCTGAGAAAACTAACAAATATTTTTGTAAAATTTAAACACAGAATGAAAGATTGCATTATTACCGAGGGCCGAAAGTCCCTTAGAATAAACAAAAAGTTTTTTTGAATGAGATATTTGAAATTAAAAATCACACTAAATTTTCTCTTTTTTTTTCACCCCTGTAACTTATTAAAATAAACATTATAAAAGTTTTCGGGGACTTTTGGCCCTCAGTAATAATGTGGTCTTTCATTCTGCGTTTAAATTTTTCAAAAATACTTATTAGTTTTTTCAGGATTCGAAAAAAATGAATACATTTAAAAAACATTTGCCCCAAATTTTGCGCCTACGCTCTTAAATCAAATATTCCCGTGTATAAAACCCTCTATATATTTTTATTTCTTAAAAATACTATATTCGTATTGTTGTCTTCGAGCGCGCCGACATTTGGCCACCATCTGTTGATTTTATGACCTGAGCCTTCGGAGACTTGCGTCTTTCAATAAAAGAAATAGCACTGTCACCAAATTTAATGTTTTCAGTTTGAACTAGGTATCCCTTGGCAGACCAAAGTTTATTTTTTTATAGCTCGGACACACACGTCGGCGTCGGCTTACTGTTCGAAAGTCAAACCAATACTATTATGTAATTAGTAATAACTAATAATAATTACAAAGCAATAGTAATTACCTGTTATTATTCTTAGGAAATCTAAATAAACTTATTCCTTTTCCTGTCACAGATGAACATCCGCGAATCGCACAAATATATCCAGCCATTTTAAATATAAATTAAACTTTTAACTATAAACTATAACTATAAACTTATATATTTAACTATAAACTATAACTATAACCTTTTAACTATAAATAAATTATATAAATGGTCAAATGCACTTGTTGTGTCGAGTATTTACCATAGATGCCTACGGACTATCGAAAACAACCAGAATTAAAGAATAAGCACGTGTTTTTGACAGTAATACAACCAGAATCGGGCATGCGTATACAAAAATGGTACACGCTTTTGGACCGCTATGTCGCTTCTATGTGTTCGGTTTTTCTATGCTTATACACTCCGCCAAAAAAGTATCGGATCACCTGTGAAACTGCAAATTTTGTATTAAAAATAATTTAAAACATGGATTTTTTACTGTTGTTTTTTTTTTGGTTTTTTAAGTACGTAACAAATATTAAAAGAAAAATGTAAAATGTACGAAAAATAAAGGTTTTATTTAATTTATTTCAAAAATTAGAAGAAAGCGCACAAACAGCATTGAATAAAAAAAAATAAAAATCAAAAGTAATGATAATTTAGTTAGACGTATTGCCTCCTCTAGCTCTTATAACATCTAGACAACGTTGTGGATTACCCCCAATTAATCTTCTTAGATAATCTTGATCGATATTATCCCATTCTACGGTTAACAACCAGTCGGTTGCAGGTCCTGAAGATTAGCTGGCGTCACATTACCAGATCTCACCCTTCTGTAAAGATGGTCCCAAACAAGTTCTATTGGATTTAAGTCCGGGCTGTGCGCTGGCCAATTCAAAACTTGTAAATTTACCTCTTGAAGGTACTCGGTAACGATTCTTGCGACGTGTGGGCGTGCATTGTCATGCATTAAAATAAAGTCATTACCAATAAATTAGGCGTAAGGAACAACATGCATCTCCAAAATTTCTCTAATGTACCTATCAGCAGTTAAGGATCCTCCATCTAGCTGTACCAATTCGGTTTGACCCCCAAGAGATATTCCGCTCCAGAGCATAATAGATCCTCCTCCAAAGTTTGTCGCCGGTCTTAGGTTCCATTGAAAATAACGCTCGCCATCTCGTCTATAAACTGGAATTCTTCGATCCGAAGTGTATAAACAAAATCTTGGCTCATCCGTAAAGAGTATGTTACCCCAGTCGTCGATATTCCAGTTTACATGCTCTCTTGCAAATGTTAGACGTGCTATACGGTGTTCCATTGTAAGTCTCGGGGCAGTGGCAGCTACTCTAGCCCTAATTCCAGACTGTCTTAAGATGTGCCTAACAGTTTTTGAAGACACACGTACATTTCGAGTCTCGGCTAAGTCATTGCTAAATGGCGTGCCCTCCAAGTAATGACTTTGCCGGACCCTGAGCTTCCTGGCCTTTCGGCATACGCTCTTAGTGAAACCTCTGCCCCTACGAGTCCGACACCAAAGTGAAGGTGCCACGCGGCGCGTACCAAAAACGTCCCGTGGATCCCCCCGTGGGGGTACCCCGTGGGGTTACCACGACACGTCTACTACACGCGACCCGTGGGGGCTCCACCTTCCCCGTAGTACCTGTGTTGTGAGTACCTTGCCTACCCGTTACTCCCACACTACGGGCGGGCAGGTTCGGCAGGCGGAGGAATTTCCACCTCACACGTAGACAGGTCGCCGCCGAGGATCTCTCCTCTACCACTCTTGGATCTCCCGGCGGGTACGTGCTGGGACACCTACACCACTCCTGACCGCCGTCAGGAGAGGTATATCCACACCCCTCCTGACCGAGGTCAGGAGAGGTATTTACGGGCCCAGCTCGTTCAACCTCACCAGGCTCTTTTGGAATGGGAGTAGAGTGGTCCCACGAGAGTCTCGTCTCGGATACTAGGAATGTAGACCGGTGACCGTGTCGCCGAAGCGACCGTGTGCGTTTCTACCAACCCGACACCTCGAACGACGGCTCTCCACCTCCCTATTCCTACCCATTAGTCGCCTCTTACGACAGGCAGGGCTTTCTGACCCCGGCCGTATTCTTATCTCCGCGAGCCGGACGGAAGTCTCGGCTAAGTCATGTTGAAGTTGACTTGCAGTCACATGTCTTGTCACATGTCAAAAATCTATTGTCCACTAATACCGGAATAATAAAAAACACATATGATTTAACACTATATATTGAAATAAAAATAATGAAATAATTCACACTCAAAAGTTTTCAATAAACAAATCTCATATAATGATTCTCAAAATTTTGTTCTCCGTACGTGAACAATCAAAATTAATGGTACAAACAATATTAATTGAAATCTCAAAATCCCAAACTATTCTAACTCTCCTAATTAAAATATTTATATCCTTTCTAAATTGAGTGTAAAATTGTGTTATCAATAAAAGAAAAAAAACTGCAAAAAACAAAATATCTCTCTCTGATGATGAGTGGTCCAAATCCTTGTTCCTTGTAGACTATATTATCTCCTCTCAACCGCTCCCTATGTAATCAGCAATCTTACAACAGATTGTTGCAAGTATATCGTCCTTAATGATCTCCTTCAAAAGCACAAATCATTCAAATTATGATAGCCTTTCTCCTCTCGATAAACTGAATCTCTCGTTGGCCCGAGTGAAAAATGACTCTTGGAATATCTTCTCTTTACGATAAACTGAATCTCTCGTTGGCCTGAACAGTGACTCTTGGAATATAAGTAGAGAAATATGACTTACAATATTTTGCTGCTTCAGCTTCTGTCAGATACACTAACTCCACAAAAACTCACTAACATTCCACACTACTGCTTGCTACATTTCGGGAACCGGCAGAGAACAATCACTGTTCGTCTTACAGACTTGGAAAACCAACTGATTCTCCTTTCTCTCTCCTCAATCTCGCTAAACTTTTTCCTACATACTTATCCCACCTTTTTCAATCTCCGCCAATCAAAACTCGTCACAATTCCCCCATTTTTTCATTTCGATAACAAACAAATTTTTACCTATAATTATAAAATTTCCTAAAACTTATTTACAAATAATATTTTCTATAATTCTTAAAACTAACAAAAACCTCTTTCTAAAATCTCTTTTATTTGTCTCTAATCACTGCATTAATGTGGTTCAATTGTCTTTGGATTTCACTTAAAATTATGCGGGTCACTCAAGTATAACAAAGAAATAATTTATGCAAAGCTTACATTTTGTTTAGTACAGGTAATCCAAGAATTCAATAACTTTCCTTCTTAGAAATGTTTGTTGGATATTATCCTACTTATCTGAATTATTTTAATGTTTTTGAACTTTGAAATATTTTTAAACAAACCAATATTTTTCTCGATTTTACATATCATAACAATATATATATATATATATATATATATATATATATATATATATATATATATATAGATATATATATATATATATATATATATATATATATATATATATATATATATATATTAAAGTATTGTAAAGTTAGTGTTGAATAAAGTTGATCTCAAAGAAGTGTAACTGTATAAATAAATGTCAGAATTGTCAATATGAAGAAGGCAGATAAGACTAAATTATTAGAAGAATTTTGCCCTATTACCAAGTAATAAAATAGTAAATAACCACTAACAATAAAAATAATAAATATAACTTAAATACTAACCCGACAACTTCTCACTTTACCCTCGTACATATATTCCCGTCATATAAAACTGGTACACTTTTTTTTCCCAATGTAAACCTGTGTTCAGACTGGACACAATGGTCCGTGAATCAATTCGTTGTTGCCATCACAGATAACGAGATTGCACAAAATCTAAATATATAAAAAATAACTTTCAAAAATGTACAAAGTTTTTAGATAGGTAATATTTTTATCATTAACAACAAAAAACCGTATCTAATAAATTTAATAACCAGAGGTAGGGTTGAGCTAATATCCAAAATGTTTGAAGAATCTTTAAACCTAGGGTATTGGCACAGGGAACATTGGAATGCATAAACTGTAATTTTATACTTCAATTACCTACCGAACACGAGTTGTATTTTGTGTCAATAAGTTTAGTAACAGGCACACTACCAAAATTAAATTATTATTTATTACAAGAACAATAAATGTAAAAAACTAACATTATACTTTATCCTGCGTATTATAAACTATAAAATATCCGGGACGAAAAAACGCTTTTCAAAACGTGACAGTTACAATCCAATATCTCACTGTAATGTTTTATTATAATAATTTAAAGTTATGTCTAGATTATCTATCATTATTTTTGAATTGAAATATTTTCATAAATTATAATAAAACACAAATCAATGTGTGGGTACTTAATTGAGATTATGGAAAATTACAATAGTAATAGGAGAATTTTTTAGGATGCATGTTTACATAAATGTGACTGATAGAGAATGTTCGATAATGTTTTAGTTTTTAGTATACTCAAAACTGGCGGTCTGTCGCACAGCCTTGCTTTTAGCTGGTTTCATATAATATTTTCGTTGAACTGGCAACAGTGCCCTAGAAATTAGAATGACACATGTGACAAGACCAGCGTACACAACTTAAAAAATACGATTTTTGGTTATAAGAGTTGTACCAGTTTTTTATGACGCGAACGGTACAATGATATTTCTGTTACGTCAATTTAATTTTTTATTTTTATCTTTTACAGTTCAATCAAAACCTCAACGATAGCTTGGCTAGAACCGGAGCATTACGAAAAAATAAAACAGAACTGCGGCGACAAAGTCCCTGAAATGCTTTACTTCAACAAGGGTCTCTAAATCCTTTTCCTCATTGGCGTATCGTTCAGGTCATATTTTTATTTTCTCCGTAGGCTACAATAGAACAAAGAATAAGTAATAATTTTCAAGAAATAGTACAAGTATTCGTTGAATGCAGTAGTTCTTCCGCTAAAAATAGAAGATTATCAGATACGCCACTGTAGTCGTTTTAGGTTTAACAGAAAGGTTTGTTCTTGGATATAAATGATTTGACAGATTTTTCAGCGTAAATTTGGGTAGTTTTTGTTGCTTGTAGTGACAAAATGATACACCAATGATATTTCTTAGATTCCCAACGCAGATTTAAAATTATTATACGACATAATAGAGGTGTTCATACAGTTACTTTGTTCCCATAAGTGACTCGGATCGAAAAATAATTCGGCCCTCCGCATGAACGAATCCGGTTCACAAAATCATCGGATCCCGAGGCTCAATAATATATCGACTCATATATAGTGCAGCATAGCGTCTAAGGATTAAATATTAATCAATTTCTGTATAAACTGTTTCACTCAGCCATAAAAATGTACAATATTCCTGTAAAGTAATGATTCTATAATAATCCACTTCTATTGTAGTGGTTCTTTTGATTCGACTCATTGCTCGAGCTCTTATAGACACGTCAAGAGGGAACAGCACTGTGAAGCCACAGCATGAACACAATTTGAAGCCAAATGCATGAATATTTTATTGAGTCATTGTAGAGTGGGAACTAAATTATGCGTTTATTAAGAAAAATTATTTATTGACAAATCTGTCAAATTAAAAATATTCTAATGAAAAATAAGAACAAAACTTTCTGTCTTTGTAGTGAGAATAGTTATATAAAACTGGTATGACTTTCACCTGAAAGTATACGTAATTGATAACGAGTCAGTTATCTTATTTATTGAAATTTTTGTTTACAAAAGTCAGACGAAACTAGGTAAATAATTATTATTACTTTTACACACCAGTATGGCACTTAAAAATGAAAAGGGAACTTTCATAATCTGGAAGGGAAATAGCTTAATTGAAAACTTCAACTAAAAACTAAAGAAGAAGCGCCATCTGATAGAAATAGTTAAAAGTTTTCTAGTTTTGGATGATTTTTGCAACAAAAATTGTACAGTCTGTATTATGTATGTAACGTATATTGCTTTTGCAATACTTAATTTGTACAAGGTTTGTGGCTTCCCCAAATGTCTTAATTTGGATGGAAAATGTTTTTTATACTCATAATTTATTATTAGACGTAAATTGACGTTCTATGTTTGACATATATGTATGACATCTTTTCTGACCTCATTCAAAAGTAATAATATCCATAGTACAACGTTTTTGGTTGATTTTTAAGAGCTTTTTATATAATTTACATCGCTTCTAAGCCACTGTTTTAAGTGATATTTTATGCAATAATTTTTGTTATATTTGTGTCACAAATATATTTTTGAAAGCACCAAAATTTGTTTTATTTTTCTTCACTTGAAGATCTCATAAATATTTTAACAATAAAAATATTGTTAAAGCTATAAAAAAAAACAATTCATAAAAACTAATCGTATCGCTAGAGCTCAAGAAATAAATGTAAGAAAAAGGAAAGTCCTCTTCAATATAAGACAAACAAAATGCCTCCCAGAAAACAAAATCTAGATTCAGTAAACATATAAAGTAAGTAAGCAAAACATATAAAAATCTAATTAAACTACTGTCACAATGTAATTCTTCATCCTATTTTATTAAGTCAAAATATACAAAAATTACGAGTGATAGCAGGATAAAAAAACTCTTACGACTATCGCTAAGGAGAAAAATGTTTTCCCGTATAAATGTAAGTATTTTCTTTATTTATTATAATCGAGATGTGATTTTCTTAAAATAAAGCTTTATATTTTAAAGGATTCGTGATATTTGATACATAAATTGGCCTTCTTTAAACATTTTAATTATTTTAGTGTATTACTGGTCCTATAAACCAATTTCGTTATTTTTAATTTTATTTATCTCAACTTTTAGACACAAATTAGAAATTTAACTGCAATAAACGGAAGAAAGCAATCAGTTACTATAAAATTATTTAAATTTTAACAGCTAATTTCCGTTAAAACTGCTTATTTATTTACGTGTATTAAATGTCAGATATATCCGAAAATGCCTAAATAGTCATGTCAGTGACTTTTCAATAGAAAAAATCCCCAAAATAACTAATTTTACGCTGTCATCTGTCAATTTTTTAATTTTGGATTTTTAATAAATATCTAATTTCTAAGAAACTATTATTTTTTGTTAACACTCCCACTTATTGAAAATATTAACCATAACCGATTACTAATGTTTTACAGTTAATAAAGCAGATACCTTTTTGTATTAATTTTTGCTATCTGCATACCCTTTTGTTAACAAACATGGCGACCCCTGAAACTGTAAAAGACCTAAAATTATTAAAAAAGACAAACATATCCGTATTTGTCGATGAAGTGTTACCAGATATTTTAGTTGTAACGTATGAGTTTGGTGTGCAGATCTTTAAAGGGGTCCTACTCGATTCTACGAAAAGGTGAGCTAAACAAGTACACGATCTAATACTATAATACCTTTGTTTAAATTTTTGTATAAATTGTGTATACGAACCATTATAGTGAGTACCTTTAGGGAAAAGTAGCTATTTGTGTAGGTAACGATTATTTTGTCCAATATTTGCATGCAAAGTGAGCAATTTTTAGAAGGGCCCCCATGTCCAGATTTTTCTAGAAGTTCGTTTAAATATAGCAAAATGGAAATTAGTACAATACGCAGTTACTGCAGTTATGGCGTTTTGCGTTTTAAACAATATATTAGACAAATATGATATCAGCATATAGTAGCCAACACCCTCAACAGTTTCATATGGACAACATATTTATATAATTATCCTACATGCTGTCCATAAAAAGGGGAATATAATGGATATTTTAGGCGTATTTGAGATATTCAAAGAATCCCACCTTACTTTTAAGCATGATTTGGTAACTAAATAGAAAAATAAAAATGTAGGTGTAGTTTTTGTTGAAACAGTAGTCAAATTTGAGAATTGTTTTCCACAAACTTGTTTTGTTGTAGAAATGAAATTCTAACTACAAAAGATTAAGAAATTGTCTAAAATTGCCATTTACAAGGAATTTTTGGTGTATTAATATTATATTTTGGGGGTCTCTCTTCCAAAACAAAACATTTTAAATAACTGCAAACAGTGCAAATATAATTGTACAAAAGTTTATAGTTTTTGTACCAAAGTATTTTAGAATCTTACTTTGTAGTTGACTTGGAGCCAGAATAATACTATTGCTGAAAATAATTTCTGTATTATACCTACATTTCTTAGGATATAGATTACTAAGTTGTTTACCCTTATATATTTGGCAGCTTTTGGAACTTTTCCTCCTGGTTTGTTTTTTCATTATAGTTCATAGTTCATATTTTGGTCAATTTTTGGACATTATTTTTAATGGTTATTTTTTCATTGTCTTCCCATCTGACAATCTGTTCCTGTGTCTTGAATTTTTGTCTTCCTATTGTAGATAAGACTTACCAAACAAGAAAGTGTTTTCACTGTGAAAACATGCCAAAAGAAAATAGATTCAAAACCAAATTCAGAATGTATGGTTGCTAGCCTATAGTAAAAAGTATTAAATAATTTCATTACATTTGAACAAAACTGAAAATTAGGGATAGGTTTTGAAATTAAAATAAAAAAGTGAATGATAGTAGATTATATGAGATAAAAAGAGGGGAAATCATAGGAGGAAGTTAAGATACGAAACATAAGCAAACAATGTAAAATTTTTGGCTGTTTAAAATAGACACTTTTGTTCAGATTATACCAGTCAAAGGTAATTATGAAAGATTAAGCCTCCAACGGATAGGCAAAATAAAATTACATTGTATGAACTACTATATGGGTGAGGCCTGACAGGCTCATCAACAATTAGAAAGTGATGCGAACAAAACAAAAATGGAAATAATATGTGTTTATATAAACAGTGTACAATGTTTTGCTCAACAACAATGTTGTATCTGTCTCAAACTGACAAGACTGATAGAAAATATCCAATTAAGTAATTAAGAAAACAAGGTAAAAGAGCTTCTATGAGATAAAAATCAGCAATTACACTGATGCTACATAGACTCTATGAGAATATAATTTCCCATCTATTCCTATTTTTATTGGTTAGACAATTACTTAGCTTGTATGATGATAAAAGTGTAGAAAAATGGTAGACATTACCGGCTGCAAGCCTCTAGTGCATCATCATCATCAGTGGCATTACAGCTGGTTATGAGCTAAAGTCTTCTTCAGAACAATCTTCCATTCGCCCCTGTCTCTGGCAACTCTTCTCCATGCTTTAACTCCAATGGATTTTAGATCATCCTCTATGTTATCTTGATACCTAAGTTTTGCTCTTCCTCTAGCTCGTCTTCCCACTGGTTCTCTTCGGTTGAAAATTTTTCTGATCGTTACATCTTCATTTCGCCTAATAGCCTCTAGTGCAAGCTGGCCTTATTAATTAAATTAATTAAATTATTAATGAAGGCTTTAGTTGTGAAAATATAATTTTTAGGGTATTTTTAAATATTTCAACTTCATTTAAATAACATAGTAAGTAATGGGCAAAGTTTTGTTTGTTTTATATAATTGCTCAACAAACTAGGATATCTTTGTTCCCAACCCACTCTTTCATCAATTTTTGTATCATCTGTAAATCAGTGAGTTCTTCTTAAACTTGTAAGCCTACTGGTAGGTAATTGTGGCAATATTTCTATAGAGAAATATATAATACATCTTATTAAATACAAGTGATGAGGAAGACTAGAAAAATTTGAATTCTCATGAATATGAAATGGTAAAAGTTATGTGGGGATATGAAGTTTAAAGTGATTTACATTTTAAACCACATTTTCATTATATAATAAACTAAATTTTGACAAACAGTTGCTCTATGTCATATATACAGATAATTCAGTAATTTTTTCATAGTTTGATATCTCTCTTGTTAGGAAAGATAAAGAAAAGTCTTTTAAAACTCATTATAAAGTAAAGCTCAATATAAAAAAATTAATATACAAGGTATTTAGTAAGGATAGTACATATTGGCCATGATTCTTTTTCTTTCATCACACAGCCTGTAGTATCCTGTTTGTAACATCTATGATATAGGTCTTTAGAATGAAAAATAATTTTGTCCTCCTTTAATATTCCCACAGTGTTATCTTCAATATAAAATATATTATAATATTTTGTAATATAACAACACTGATGAGATCAGTCTTCACATATGGGACAGAAATATGAACTCTAACGCAGAAGGATGAAAGACTTTTGGGAATATTCGAGTATGATGTACTTCACAAATTATTTGAAGCTATAAATGACCAAGAGCAGTGGTGCAAAATATATAACTTTGAATTATACCAACCCTTTAATGAACATTAATTACTTATGATGATGATAATGAGTGTCATCTCCTGTGGCTCTGTTGTTTTTCATTTCTCTTAATGCCATTTCAATTTCTGGTGATGTAATTTGTGATATATCTTTTGAACTCTGAGTGGAAATTATTAGAATATTTGTTACATCACTGTTAGTGGTGGCATGTTGTCTGTATTCTGCTGTGTCTTTCTTGCCTTTGTTTTTCAATAAGGTCTTTTGTTTATCAACTTATTTTATCGTATCTTTTAATTCATTTACTATTAATTATTTCAAAACACTTACTATTTGCTTATTTATTTCATTCAGGTCTATGTTCTCTGTGGCTTTATAATGGCTAGTGCTTGGCTTTATAAAAAGATGCACTAGAGATTTTCAGAAGATTGAAGCGATTAAATTACTTTATTGTTCATACTGTATTGTTCATATTGTACATAAATATGTAGCATATAAACAGGATAGACCATTCAAATTAAATCAAGTAAATTATGATCAAATTTAAACCCAACTTGGTATTCTGTCATTGTATGACCGATGATTAATTAAAGATGCAAAGATGCTTTATGGTATAATTAATTCTACAGTCTTGAGTATTCAGCTGCTTGAGCAGGTTAGTCTGCATGTACCTCTTCGTAGAACCTGATTCAATCAAACTTTTTATGTTCCTCTTCACATAACCAACTAGGCATATAAAAATTTTTTATTTCGAGCACTAAGATGGGCAAATATTCACCCAGATCTAGATTTTCTTGCACTAAAAGGCAAAACAACAAGGTTTTAGTTCGGGAAGATCGTGCACCGACGCTATATTTATAATGAGGCAAGTGCAAGAGAAATCATTAGAATACAACAAACCAGCATATCCATGTTTCGTGGACCTTACAAAGGCATTTGATCGGGTCAAATTAAAAGACGTTATCCACTTACTGTATGCAAGAGAAGTACCTCTAGGAATAATCGAAAATATCTACCAAAATAACACAATAAAAGTAAAAGTAGAAGAAGAACTAACCGACCCTATTGGAGCTGGCAATGGAATAAGACAGGGAGATTCCCTGAGTCCTCTAATGTTCAACCTGATTATGGATGAAACAATAAAAAAAGTAAGAACTAAAAAAGGATACCAAATGGGAGAAAAATAACTTAAAATAATCTGCTATGCGTACGATGCAATACTAGAGTAGAGTAGAGTAAATTTTTATTTGCATAAATTTTTAAACATAATTGAGCAAATAATGTCACATTATTAATTACAGATTAAAAAAATATATATTAACATCACACATTTAAAATATATTAACAATACAAATTAAATATGCTGATCAAGGAGAAGGATAAGCCAGGTACTCTGCCACAGTATAGGGCTCAATGTCAACTAGGTGTTGAAATACCTTTCTTTTAAAAGCTCTATAGTGTGTTTCCTGTTGAATGTCAGATGGTAGACTATTATAAAATTTAACACACGCATTCAAAGGACTTCTCTCTGTTATAGACAATCTGTGAAGTGGCAAATTCAAATTAAGACTTCTTGTATTATATTCATGATTGGGAAGCAGGTGGCAAAACAAAGAATAATTTTTGAAAAGGAACATAATACATTCAAATATATAGATGACTGAGAAAGTGAGTATATTGAGTAATTTGAATCGGCCTCTACAGGATTCTCCCGCCTTCAATCCTAAGATCACACGGACTGCCTTTTTTTGGACTATAAAGACAGTTGAGCTATCTACTGCTCGCATAATGGAATAAAAGTTTGCCTAATATACTGATAGTAAAATCCCCTGGTCTAGATAGCTCTTTAACACTCTTAATGAGTAACACTCTATTCAGTTATTTTGTTGTATTTTGTATTTGTTCCCCCCAATTCAGATTCTGGTCAATATGAATACCAAGAAATTTAACTGATCTAGCATGTTCCGTGTTTTGTGATAGAAAATTAATTGTATCTGGAAACTGTTCTCGTGACTGGCTGATAAAGTAGACAAAAACTGTCTTATCAGTTTTAAGTATTAAGCAATAACTGATTTCCACTGAACCACTGTTCAGCCTTGCTTAGAATTTGCTCGGCCACTGTGAGGAGTGTTTCTAAAGTTTTTTCCCAGAAAAGCACATTTGAGTTATCAGCGAAGTTTACAAGGTTTGAGGAACTACTAACCACCGCATTTGGAAGGTCGTTTATGTAGACCAAAAAGAGAAAAGGCCCCAGAACACTCCCCTGTGGTATACATAATTTTAAATTGATAGGATCAGAGTAAACCTTACATCCCCTTTTCTCCAGGCATACATTTTGCGACCCCTATATGTGAGAAATGATTTTATTGATTTTAATGCCGGTTCCTGTATTCCATAAAGATGTAATTTTTGTAATAAAAGAACATGATCTGGGCTATCGAAAGCCTTAGATAGGTCCAAAAAAGCACCTAATGTTTTCATCTTTTCATCTTCACCAAATAAGTTGTTTGTAGTAAAAAAGTTTTGTAGTCTGAAATATATTGCTTTTTCGAATATTTTTGAGAATGATGGAAGAAGGCTTATTGGTCTATAGTTCTCCATCTTAGTAACATCACCTTTTTTATGTAGTGGCTTCACAATTGCCAGTTTTAAACTTTGAGCAAATTTACCTTGCCTGAAAGAAGCATTAACTTTTAAAGAAAGAGGAAGATAAATCTCTGATGAAACATATTTAATTAAGTTGGTTGATATTTTATCATAACCAGAGCTATGCTTGTTTTTTTAAGTTATTTATTATGTGACTTATTTCTTTCTCTGAAACGGGAGTTAAAAACATGCAATGATTAGTTTGTTCGATATTAATTTGAAAATTTTTTACATGCTTTATTTTCTTTACAGCTTCTGGCGCTGCATTTGCCATAAATTGATTTATTTCGTTAGAAAGCACCTGAGAGTCACCCTCCAAACATAAATTACCTTGATTTTTGGAATTACCCTAATCTCTTTTACCAATTGCCAAGCCATTTTAGTTTTATTTTCGCTATTTTCAATTCGTTCTTTATAACAATTTTTTCGAGATTGAGTGAGTAAAGAATTGTATTTGCGTTTTTCTGTTCTATAAATATCTGTGTAATCAACATTATTGGTAGACAGTGTAAACAAAACATCAAGCCTAGAGTCTTTGATGGAAGGTTTAATATCAAAGGAGCTCAAAAACATTTTTAATGTGTCTGGCCACCTAGCACCCTCAAGCAGCATATCTAAGTTAAAATCACCAGCCAGAAAAATGATGAAGTCCTTGTTAACTAAATCACAAAGTATTTGATCTAATTTGTTTATTAAGACTTGTGGGTCTTCTGTTCGGTAGATGGGTAGGATTACGATCTTCTTCTTATTAATTCGCACCTCTGCAGCGGAACACTCAAACACCGTTCTTTCTGATAAACTAGAAATATATTCCCGGGCTTTTGCAATAAACGTATCTTTGATGTATACCGCACTGCCACCATGCTCCTGTGAACTGCTTCTACAATATGAAGAGATCAGTTTAAAATTCCGCACATTGTAGTCCCACAGTTGTTCTTCTGTTTTCCAGTGCTCAGTTAAACAAAGAGCAAAGCATTCATCATGATCTCCTAGGATAAAATCCTAGTAAGAGTAAAGTAGGAAGACCACGAAAACGATGGTAACGAACTTAATGGAGGCCCATTGAAAAACAGACAGAGTCATATCTATATAAAAAGAAGTAGAAGAAGAAGCATTTTTAATTAGCACACAAATATATTGAAATTTTTTTAGATAGATATACATTGAAAATTTCTTTTAAATAAGTATATTGGAATATAACTATTGTAAACATTGTTAATCTTATTGGGCAGCAGCCCAATAAAAATATTCCTTATTTTATTAAATCCATTCGACTTCAAATGATTAAAGGCTATTTTGCTCCATCGGGTACCTAAACCTTTTCCTCGCTCTCTTGATCGCTCGCTGGACCTGTTTCGGTCCTTTCTGAGCTTCATCGCGTTTTGATTCCGTACGTAATGGCGAATTCTATAGTTTCCAGAGGATTGAGGTTGTGTCTGTGGCTCCTTCTTTGTTTATTTTTGGTCAAATTTGAATAGTATGGATTCTTCTACTAATAACTTAAGCAAATATATTAAAAACAACAAGAGCCAAAAGAAAGAGCACTTACACAGGGGTGTATACAAACTTAAATGTGGCGATTGCCAAAAACTTACATTGGTCAAACGGGTAGAAACTTTATCAAATAGATGGCAGAACATAAAAGGCTTTCAATAATAAAAAAACAAATTCTACTTACGCACTTCATCTTCTAGATCATAATCATTCTTTTAATAATCAATTTCAAATTCGTCACATTCAATATAAAGGCATTAAGCTATTATTATTAGAATCTATGGAAATTAACAAATTAAAAAATACAGATATAATTCTGAATAACCAACTTAAGACATATTGAGTTCTCACTGTATATATAATAATAATCCTGTTTTTAGAAACCTTCCCTGCGGTGTTCAAACAATAAATCCAGCATTCACAGTAAAGTCAAAAAAGCCCGACGATGATCCATTGTATACAGTTAATCAAAGGTTCGCATATATGGATCCTAACGCCCCTAAAAAGAAGAACGTTCAGATGGGTAGCAAATTCAAGAATAATAAAATGACTGTTAGGCTAAGACCGCGACAAGTATTATGTTCAAAATGTAAAGGTAAGTTTGCGTTTTTTTAAATATATTCAAACGGTGGTTGTAATATTTTAAGCTTTACAATTTGTATGGACGGAAAGTCCAGCCCCTATATCGAATCATATACAGTAGGCGGTAATTACGAAGATCCAGCACAAATCCGATTCGATCCGCAACGATTCGATCCGAGCGCCTTGTTTACACAATTATCCACTCTGTCAGTAACGCAGCGTTAACCGTTTGGCCGTTTGGTGCCGCTAATTTTATAAAAAGCATGATTACGCCACTGTCCACCTCTTTGGATACAGTCGGCACATGCCACATGCGCGAGGTTGGATCTTCCAATGCGGCGTTTACAGTACTACCAAGTCAAAAATTCAGGATGGACATATTAAATTATATTTTACAAAAACAGAAATGTCCATTACAAAATGATACTTTTAAAACATATCTTTATAAAAATTTTATCTCTCGATGACCTAGTAAAAAAAGTTCTCAATAATAAATGTTATTTATTACTTCTTATTATTTACTTTTTTAATAAATAAAAAATGAAAATGAATAAAAAAATTAAGAATTTAGATTGGTCATATTCATTATTATCATTACATTGATTACATGCATTTATTTTTACATTTCTGGACATATAGAAAAATAAAAAAGTAACCTCTGTTACACCTTAAACACTTTACTGGCCACTGTATATTTTCCAAAGGGCACATTTTCTGCACACATTTCTGCTTTTGCAGAATTTCGTAATTTTCTTTTGCAAAAATACCAAAAGTAAAATAAAAACTTACATGAATTTTGGGTTTTTTCTTTATATACTGTGACTGCAGACTTTACGGGTTCTTTTAGCAATGAATAACTAGATGAACTGCTTCCCAGGACTGGTTCTGGACTAGAGTAGGAATCCGTGGAATTGAGGGACAAGAGATAAATCAGAAATTCTTCTTCTTCTACTTCACTCTTGCTTGTCTGTGACTGATCTTCTACATACACGGACTCCTAAGAGGGCTTGTACGTCTCAGTTTTCAGATTTATACTCAGTGTCCTCGCATTCCAGTTTCCAAATATATAGTCCATGTTTCGTAGCTTGAGTCGTTTCCGAAAGTTCCGTCCTGTATTCCGAGGCAAATTTTTGGGTTTCTTAACAGTGTGTTCTTTCCGGGTGTGGGTTGTCAGCCCACTGCCCAACATTCCTCCTTTACCCGGGCTTAGGACCGGCAGTGGTACTCGATCCACCCATTTGTCACCCCAGGCGGAGTTAAATGAGAAATTAAGGAAATCAAATTAAGGTCCTCAAAAATAAAATCACAAAAACTGCCAAAGATACAACTATATCAAGCAAAGGTGCACCCAATGAACCAATCGTCGCTCGTGCAGGGATAATCCTGGTACGACTTCACTGGCTGAACGCCAGACCAAGAATCTCGACTATAACGCTTCGAGGATCTCTCACCGGTAAACTTCTTCCACCGGCTATTTGTCTTAGCGGTATTTGCCGATGTAAATAAACAATTGGTTCTGTTTATTTTCGTCGAAGATTTTCAGACGTAATTTCGAGTGTTTATGATATACAGAGTGGGAAAATGCTGCAATAAAATCACGGTATGTTTAAAATTTATGGGAATAAAACATTACCAATACGATGTATTTGAGAGTCTTCCCTTTTCTCGTGGTGTCTCGTACGTTAACTATTGTATTCTTTACATGTTTAAGGTATATGCAACGAAAATTCAGAAAATATTTCGAGGAAACGAAAAAGCGAAGAAGATCCCTTAAGTTCGCCACCTTCAGCCAGAAGAAGTCTGAACGCCCCAATCACTAGGTCCGTAAATGTATTAAACAACAATAAGAAAAGCTTGCGAGGGAAGGAACCAACGCTAGTACCTAGACTTACCAGATTGACTTTCCAAGATGAGGACACGATAGGTAACGTAGTGCATTAACTTTGTTTACGACAATTACTATGGTACGGTATTTTTAGCAGTTACTACACCAATACCAGAATTAAAGAAAATCCAGGAAAGGGTTGAACCACAAAGTGACACCGAAAAACCGAAAACCATAATGGTGTCCCCAGAAGTAACGTACACTGAAGAAATACCAAATTTAAAGACCGACAAACCCAGCACAGTATCAATTTTACGAAGTAAAAGAATTTTAAGGAAAAAAAGGAGCGTCAGTACGGACGCCAGTCTAGACGAAACGAACCAGCAAGAAAATGCCAGCAAAGTGACAACCCTCCAACCGCCGGCCTCGATCAGTGATAGTCAAAACAGTTTCAATTTGTCGACGAGGACAATAAAAATATCGTACGGACCTCAAGGGGAAGGAACAGTACTGAAAATACCCGCGCAAATCGATAACATCAACGACGATTCAGAAGAAAATGTAAATAGTGAAGAACAAAATAACAGACCAAAGATTATGGATAATAAAGCTGCTAAAAGGTGAGTACCACATTATAAATAAATCCAAATCATTTTTATATTTTTAATATGTTTATAAAATAATTGAATCAAACCGTATTCACGATAATTCTGCGGTGACATTACAAATGTTCTGTTCGCAAATATTTGCCTCATAAATCAATCAATTTTGACGTTGACAACTGTATTCCCGGTAATTTTGCGGTGACGTCATAAATGTTCTGTTCACAAATATTTCCCTCAGAGGTCATCCAATTTTGACGTTGACATTTTCGCACACAGTTACCATGTTGTGAGGATGTAAGGACTTACTAATTATGAAAATGTAAGGTTATTATTTTACTATTATAAATTCATCTGTTCGGAGATACATAAAACATAAAATTTTTTTATTAAAAATCCTTTTTAAAAGGTATATAATTTAAAAAAACCCAATCGGGCTATATCATAAAACGTTTTCGAAATCCATATTCCATCATCAGTGCACTAGGTGGGTATACATGTATTGAGCCACTAAATATGTGGGTAAAAACCCGTTAACAGTTGTTTTTTTACATTTAGTTTACATTATATGGTGGTAAATATTATGATGTTAAAGTTACCGGTGGATTTGGTAACATGGCGACGTATGACTCCACGTGAAGTTGCTGATCATGAGACGATGTGTCTACGAGGACTTGATGAAAGCAACTGAGAAAGAAACTGCTTTCATCAAGTCCTCGTAGACACATCGTCTCAGGACCAGCAACTTCACGTGGAGTCATGTTACCAAATCCACTGGTAACTTTAACATCATAATATTTACCACCATATAATGTAAACTAAATTTAAAAAAAAAAAAACAACTTTTAACGAGTTTTTACCCCCATATTTAGTGTCTCAATACATGTATTTTTGTGATATAGCCCGAAAACGTTTTGTGATATAGCCCGATTGGGCTTTTTAAAATTATATACCGTTTATAAAGGATTTTTAATAAAAACTTTTTGTTATATATGGTATACAGCCAACTACAGGAACTTAGATTCCTTGTGGAACATTAAAAATAATCAATAGGGATGTTCACTAATTTTTAAATATAGTTAAATTCATTTAAATTCAATAGATTATAAAATATATAAAAATATAGTAAACATGAAATTATTTAAAAATATATATTTTTTGAGATAAATCATTCTTAATTTTAATTTTGATAGAGGCTAGAAAAACGGCTCCTCGCAGCGAGGCTACGGTGTGTGACGTCAGCAGTCGTATCGACAACTTGTTGTGCATACGTATTTACGAAGTGTAACCAGTTCTTTAAGTATTTATACAGTGATAATGAAGCCAAATAAGTGGTGTTTGCTACAAAGAGAGGGAAAAACTAGAAAAGGCAGTTATTATGCAAGTTAGAAAAAAAATAAATGCAAATATCTGTACCTCGGAAGGAATCAACACTATGTTCATTTTTAAAACTACAGGAGAGCAGTTTTAAACTTTTTTTCACCAAAAAGTATTATTGCTGCAGCTATTTATTGAGATATCGAAACAATATTTTAATAGAACATTCTGTTTATTGTTATTTACATAATGCATTTGTTATAATTAAAAACAAATTTGTTCCTGTGTTTTTTAACCCTTTTAACGGACATGGTATTGTATCCATCTAATAAAGTTATTGTACTGTAAGAATTAGTATGGGGTATTCAATAAAAACTACAATCCTATTTGACTTTTACTGATAAAATTTATTTAACCATACAATTTACCTTTACAAATACAAATAATACATCTATGTATTTAACCAAAATGGCATTTTAGGTACAAACCACTCAGTCATCCTCAAGTAAGTCTCCTTCTGGATAGTCACTATTAGTATTAATAGTAGGTATGCTTTAAGTTTTGATAAAAATCATGGCAAAATGTAGGAACATTTGACAGTAATGCCAATAGATCGTTATACTTTTGTTGTGATATAAGTATTGGACTTTGTGATACCAGTTGCAAATCTTTTGGCAATGTAAGGTGTCGCCTTCGAAACCTAACAAGGTCAATCTCCTGGTTTTCGTCATGAAAATTACTTTTTAAAAACAGAGTTCCAATGCTGTTTTATTTAACTTGCAGTTAAACACAGTTTGACAGAAGAACTTGTTGTTTGTTAATGTCTCTTTTCTATTAATCAAAGGCGGATTTTAAAATGTTTTGACATCATACAAAGACCTTAAATTTTTAAAATCTTCTAGTTCCATATTATGTACGGCATATTTCATTGAGGTTTGTCTGACTAACTGCTGCCAGTCCCAGGGCGTGTAAATAGAAATGTTAAGTTTTTTCTCTTTCTTACTTTTTAAACAAGTATTAATGCTAACATTTTTATTCTGGCCGTAACATTTGTAAGACCATAGTATGATTTCTTCTATGTTACTGTCAGGAATGGCGGTATCTGCCCATTTTAGTAATGCAGATCTTTTTTCATTTCCACTACGAATAGTTTATCAGAACTTTTGTCTATATCAGACTGATCTTCGTTATTAAAACTCAAGACATCTCTAATAATATGCTCTTCATTAAAAACATCATTGCTTGGTGTATTATTTGATTCTGAAATTAAACAAGGCGTATAATATTGGTTGTAAAAGATTTAATAATATTGCTAGTCTAAGGTTGGTATCAAATCACTACATTACCCTTTTGAGGTTATGCTTTTTAATAATTTAAAAATTATGAGCAAAAAGGTAGCTTACCTGTAAATGCAGTAGAAGAATTCGCAGAACTTTTTAGTAGGTACTTCAAGAATCTTTCTCCTACGAGAATTATGGTTCATTTTTCTTATTATTAGTAACAAACCACTGTAAACACACCATAAATGGCAAAAGTATTATTACATCACTAACAGTCTAACATTCACATGCTTAGAGGGACAAAACATTAAGTCCACATGGTGTTTATCCCTCTAAGTAAAAATGGCCTTGGTGTTCTTTTAAAGGTCACTTTCTTTATCAGCAAATGGTTTAGGACCTAGTGCTCTATTCCTTTAAATAAAGTTATAAAAGTTAATTATTAGTCTGTAAAAGTGTCAAAATTGAAAAAATGGACATAGTGTTGTATCCCTCCGAGGTACAGGTATAAAAACCTGTGGTTTGACAATTTTAAGTGAATATGGTGTTAAATTGTTTGGAACTGTAATAAAAATCTCAGAATTGTTTTTAGATGTATTTAGGCACCCAGGAACAAAACACCACTTATTTGGCTTCATTATCGGTGATTAAATACTTAAATAACTGGTCACACTTCGTAAATACGCATACAAAACAAGTTGTCGATACGACTGCTGACGTCACACACCGTAGCCTCGCTGCGAGGAGCCGTTTTTCTAGCCTCCATCAGAATTGAAATTTAGAATTGATTTATCTTAAGAAATATATATTTTTAAACAATTTTATGTTTGCTATATTTTTATATATGTTATAACCTATTGAATTTAACAATATTTAAAAATTAGTGAACATCCCTATTATAATTTTGAGGTTCTTCCACTAGTTTTTGTTTTTGGGCTTTTGAGTGGCACGACCATAGACATATAATACGAGTAGACTGACTGTTGCATTTCAGGCCCGTTCCCTTAGTGCGACAGAGAAAACTGACGCAAAGCAGTCCCTGCGTGTGTTTCTAATGGACCAGGTTTATCGACCACGTGACCTTCTCATTGGTCATTTAGGTCATGTGGTCATGTGGACTTCTTTGCTTCAGTTTTCTCTGTCGCACTGAGACGACGGGCCTGAAATGCAACAGTTTATTTGTATTATATGTCTATGGTTTATCCCGGAGAGCGATTATTTAAACAACTATACTGCCCAGACAGTGACTCTAGAGGTATTTAGCAGATCGCAATCGATCCTTAAGGCTTCAATTTTAAGATATATTAAAAAAAATACATTTTATTGTTTTTAAAAAAACTGACCCTAAAGGAATGACTTTTTAGCTTATAAACACTTATATCTTTGATGTTTTTTATGTCACGAGCTTGTAAGTAGGTTACTGAAAACATGGCGAAAAAATACCATATTTAAAAAAAACTTTTTAAGTCAAAACATGCCTATCTGGATAATAAAAATCTAGACTCATCCATGCTCAAATATTTACGCCATTGGACTGCAGTCCCGTTCTGGTGTTGATTAGATAGCCAGCAACTTCAAGCAACATTTTCATCTGTGACTTCTAAACATGAATCATAACTGGCGCGGTCGATGTCACCAGTTGCTAACAGAAAAAAGACGAAACAGACTTTTTTAAAAGCACCAAAAGTAACGAAAAAGCTTTCAAAGTGTCAAAAAAGCTTTGAGAGCATCCCAAATGCGACGAAAAAATATTCAATACGGTAAAAATGTCAATTCTTGACGATTTGTCGATGTTTTTGATAGTTTTTCATCTCTTTGACACTTTTTCGACGTTTAAACACTATTATGGTTCAAGAAGTGTGTGCACCAAATAAATAGAGCAAATGGAGCAACATAAGATTGTAGCATGTTCCTAATGTAAGAATTCGCATTTAAAGATCGTTAGTGAAAAATAAAAAATTTGCCAGTTAAATACCAGATCAAAATATTGTCTATTCCCTCTAAAAATATTCTAAAAGTAGAAATATCTGACGAATCAAATTGGTCAAACGTTTTAAAAACGTTTCAAAATTGTAGGAACCGGAAAAAAATTAATAGAAGTGCCATCTGTGAATCAGTAGTCGAAATATGCATACATTGTCATTGTTAATAATGCCATTGTTAAATAAATCACCCTGAATAGTATATAGCGTGGTTCAATTTAAAATAAAATACCTGAGTCTCACATTTGTAGGTTATGATTTGTTTTTATAAAAAACAGCACTTCTTTCTGTCTTATGTCTTCTATCTTTTGGGGTAAATTTTTTATAGCGTTAACAAATAATACGTTTTTTGAATTTGTAAATAAATAAAATTAAATATTAAAATAAAATAGATAATAAATGAGAGCTTAGGCTTTTAATCACTTAAATAAATTGTGTTACTTATTTGGATCGTGTTGTTTTTGAGTGATCTACTAAACTATTCGATACTTTTACTATATTCACTTTTAAAGAAGAAGATTGTTCAGAAGTATGATTAGATGGATATATTAGTCGACTATTAAGAACTATGCGGCTCCAGAACTGCTCCAATTTTTCTATGGCACATATCTTCAGTGACACTTTAAATTTAGTTGGTAAAATAGTACGGTGGTATACGAATTAATGTAAACACATAACATTTTTCACAATTGACAGTTGGCGACATGTATATTTCAAAGTAATGATAGGATCTGACAGTCAGTGAGAAACGACATATAGATAACTACAAATGTTTTGTATATAAACAAGATTTTGAAGCAAACAAAAGAGACTAGGACAATTGAAGTGGACAGAGAAAGGAAATGTAGCAAAGGATGAAGCAGTTTTAATAAGGAAAATGAAATAAACTCTATAACGAATGAAGTTGGGATCAAAATAGACCACTAAGACGTCATAGAAAGCTTTGGTTAGGAAAATGATTGGTGTCCAAAACAGGAGAAATCTTGCACGCTATAGAAAAGAATAAAATACAATTATCAATCAGACCAAAACACAGAGGTTATAAACAAGCCAATAATATAACTTCCAGAAACTATAATGAATAAACGATACCATTGGAATTGAGAAAAGTGTTGTTGTCAACTGAGGGACATTTCTGGTAGAAAGAAAACCATTAAAACACTTTTATTAGAGTAATTAACAACAAAAAACTTGGATATTGTCGGACTGCTTTTCTTATAAAGGTATCTGATCACTTGTGCCTACATAGGCATGATAAATTTGCAAACATATAAAGAATTGCCAATAGATAAACAGTTTAAAAAATCGTTTCCATGTTACGTGCCCAAAGTTATGATAAAATATTTCAAGGACAAAAATATATCATGCCTTAAATGGCCAGCAAACTCTCCTGATTTTAGTCCGATTGAAAATCTGTAGGCTATTGTAAAACCAAATATTAGAAAACTGTAAAAATGGCTGATTCTATGTCAAAATGTGTTCAATACGCTATAAAAGTCAAGAGAAGACACATTTTTTATTAAAACAGTTTAAATTGTATACTTTTGTATAGGTTATTTACATATATGCAAAAATCAGTGTTTCTTCAGTTTGCTGGGCACTAAAATATAGCATTTGTGCTGCTGGAACGGTAAAAAGACCGAAAAACACTTCTAAGTTTTATCAGGTACTGAGGATATGTCGAGCTTTTCTTCTTGAAGTCAAACACACAGTTATTAAAGGAACAGGACTCCTAAAGTCGCAGGAGGCTGTAGGAGAACTGACTGACCTTACTTGGAATTCCCTCATCTTTACACACTAGGTTTCGGGCTCGCTTATCGAGATGATGCACTTTCCAAGTCAACTAGCCAATAGGAGTGAGAGTTCCAGGTCACATTCGCATGATACGTGTGTCGAGTTAATTGCGTCTGCGTATGTTAAGAATCGGTCATTCAAAACGACACGATCCAAACCCGAAATACGATTTATTAAAAATCTATATGATAAATTTAAAAATGTAAGAGTTGCGATGTCTGAAACGTTGTTTTCTTCAGAGCACTAAAAAAAGCCAAGAAAGAAGCGCGAAGGAAGGTTCTGCTAGGCGGATCGCCACTTTACCTAGGTGGAGGTTCTCCTAGATATACCATAGGCTCGGCGTCTCCTAGACAAGGCTTAGGAAACGGCTCGCCCCGTTACATGTGCACAACGTACGACATGAACGTACCGAGAAGGAGAAAACATAAAATGAAACATAAAAAGAAGCACAAGGAGGAAAAAGATCGAAAACATAAAGAGGGAGAAGTAAGTTGTTGGTCTTTTTTATTTTTTTTAAGTGATTTAGGTTTTAGAGACTCTTTCGTCCACCATTATGTTTATTTTTTGTTTATTTTTATGTGAAATAAGCTTTATAAGAATAAAATAACTTATTTCTTACAAAATCTTCAAACTTTCCAAAGTCCTGGTGTATTTTTGTCCTCTCAGATATAAGCATATTTATGTGTATATCTAATTAAGCCCTTATTTCGTCATTTTTATTTCATCTTTTTGTGAACTTTCCAGTACAGTTCTGAAACACTCTGGATTATACTAAATACTCAAGAAACTTTCCAGAAATCCTCTAGGCTATTTCCGAAATACTCCGGACTATCCAGAAATCCTTCATAGCAGCGCTGAAGTAATCCAGGCTGAGCTGACCTTTTTAAGTGGGTTCTGAAGTATTGCAGTACCTTCTAGAACATTTCACGAGAGTCTTTAAATGATTCAGATTCCCTGAAGTTCTCCAGAGGCATCTGGAACAGTCCAAGATCATCATCATCATCATCCAGCCCCATTTTCACATCCATTGTTGGATATAGGCCTCCTCCAAACGTCTCCAGTTCTCTCTATCTCTAGCTGCTGCGATCCAGTTTGTTTCTATTCTCCTTAGGTCGTCGGTCCATCGGGTGGGTGGTCTGCCTCGACTTCGCTTGTCGGCTCTTGGTCTCCACTCCAATAATCTTTTCGTCCATCTTCCGTCTTCCATTCTAGCAACATGTCCAGCCCACCTCCACTTTTGTTTATTGATTCGCAGTATAATATCGTCTACG